>NC_030429.2:26792585-26962585 GCF_001660625.3 Ictalurus punctatus | reverse complement strand
AGGCAGAGGCGGTGCTTCATTCGCAAAAGTATTATACGATATTCCAATTTTTGCACATAAGATAAAACTTGGACGGAAACGTAGCTGTTGAGAATAAGGTATATTCTATATTAATCATATTTATGGAAATATTTTATCTTACATGGAATAATTACTTACTTACCTAAAAAACATTAATGATAAATACCGCAAGTTTCTTGTATCACAAACAAACAGTTTACAGTGAAAATCTTTATCTATTTACTTTTATCTTCATACGTTGTGTTATTATTTTGAATGTCAATCTCTTTTTTCTTTAATCTGCGTGTGACAGTAATCCACTTCAACTTCATAATAAAAGAGATAACAAATGTAATATAAATCAATTAAAATAATAATCAAAGTACATTAAATCAGTTAAAAACATAAAAGAGATAAAAAAAAATTTTAAAAACCAATGTGAGAAAAACTAAATTTTGTGTATTTCCATCTGCTGCTGATCTGTGAATACTGTGAGGAGGAGGGGCATGATGACATCATCAATCACACACATGTATTTGCCAGTGTGTGTGTGTGTGTGTGTGTGACCTTGATCTTGAGGCGATCTACGATGTCCTGAATGTCCGCACAGGCGAGCGTCTCTCTGAAACTCAGCTCCTTGGCAAAGTTAATCTTATTGTTGAGTTCATGAAGCTGCTCGAGGAACTGCTGCTCCGTCACAGGGCTCTCCAGAATCACACTGCAGAGAGAGAGAGAGAGAGAGAGAGCGAGAGAGCGAGAGAGAGAGAGCGAGAGAGAGAGAGAGAGAGAGAGAGAGAGCGAGAAAGAGACGTGGCATGGAGTGAGAGAGAGTGAGGGAGGGGGGAGGAGGGGGGTAGAGAGTGAGAGAGAGAGTGTGGGGGGGGGGGGGGAGATGGGTAGTCAAACAGACAGGCAGACAGATATTTATACAAACAGATATGATGGACTGAGTAAACAGACTCTCAGAGAGAGAGAGAGGGGGGGGGGGGGAGAGTGAGAGAGAGAGTGGGGGGGAGAGAGAGAGAGAGAGAGAGAGAGAGGGAGAGAGAGAGAGAGAGAGAACCTGATCATGGTGCCGGGTACGAGCAGCTCGTCCACCAGTTGGCTGAGGTGACTGCGTACAGCCTGTCTGTTCTTCAGCCTCACGCTCATACTGACCGACTGCTGCTGCAGCGTCTCAATCTCACTGCTGATGGACGACAGGTCCGCCTGGAAACTGCTCAGCATGCCCTCCATCCTCTACACACACACACACACACACAACACTGATGTACAGACTCACACTATGACACCTCCTGATCCCTAGGACAAAATGGGCGGAGCTTAAATTAAACTTGATCAGCCAATCGCCAGCTTCATCATGCCACACATCCGACTCAAAGCGACTTAACATTAGAGTTCAGCAGCTACCCAGGTTCTCTACGCTGATGTTAAGGTGCAGTTACAGGTACAACTACAGCGGTGATGTCACATGATGGAGTTGGAAGGATGTGATTGGCTGATCAAAGCCCTTGGTCACATGATCTCACCTCCAGTATGGAGTCGCAGGCGGTGATCTGGTTGTGCAGTGATGCGATGTTCTCACTCTCCTTAATGTCTGTACACACTCCAGTCAAGGACTTGCTGCTGCTGCTGTTATTATTAGAAGTTATTTGAAAACTTTTAGATTAGTAAAGAGGAAGAAGCAATAAGTAAATGCGCCCCTTTCACACGTCATGACTAACTTGTGTGAGCATGGTTCTTGCTTTGTGTAAATTACCTTAAACTAAAACATTAAACTAAATTTTTTACCTCCCCCCCCTTTTCCTGTATTTCTGACCAATTATTTAAGCCCCGCCCCCTTTCCTACACACCACTCAGCCAATGTTTTGTTTCCTGCTTTTTTGTTTCTTTTAACTATCAAACCAAACAGCACACAAACAAACCATCAACCTCAGTTGATTATTTTCCTAGAACAGCATGCCCCCAAGTGCTTTACTCCTCCTACAGCACAGCGATTTACCAACAACTACAATACATCTTTTATTAAAGGACGACACAATGTACTATTTATCCATTTCTCATTACATTTAATGTCCGTCAGACAAGTCAGTCCCTGTTCTCGCTTCATTACAGCAGCTGTAAACAGCCATACCCTCACCAGCCCTCTCTTTATCCTCTCTCTTCATGTGAATAAGACCAAAAAAATAAAAACGCAGCTCGTCACATTACTGAGAAAAAAAACGCAAAGAGTCGTTAAGTTCCAGCTTTACCTGTGACACTGGAGACTCCTTCCATAAATTTTAAATACACGTCACCTTACAGAAAAGTGCAGCGCACACTGTAAAATCCCTGTGAACGAGCTGTTGCTATAGAAACGCTGACGTATCAGAACGAACGCATTAATACAAACCTGCTGCTGTTATAGAAAACTAATCAACACCTTCTAACCAATCAGAATCCAGAACTCATCAGCACTGTGGTGTAACAATGAGTACTGAGGGTCCGAGACGTTGATCGGCGAGGATACAGTCTTTGATCGAGGCCTGTTCAATGCGCTGTAGCTCCGCCTCCACCTGCTTAGAGTACTGACGCAGATCCACACCCTAAAGGAGAAGAAAAAAAAAACGTATAACACTGCTTTAACTGATATGATGAGAGCGATGGAATACACACGCTTTAGAAATGTTTCTGATGGTGAAGGGTTGATTTGGGAAAAGTGTACTCTCACCGTCCTGAGAGCTTCCTGCACCAGCTCGTCCTCCAGATTGGCCTGAATGTGGACTGAAGAGAAAAAACACACCTCATTAAACTCACACTCTGTCATATACAGTGTGTGTGTGTGTGTGTGTGTGTGTGTGTGTGTGTGTGTGTGTGTGTGTGTGAGAAGTCTGTAGTGAACTTACTGTCCACCTCGTCCAGAATGAACTCGTCCGAGGACAGGTCCAGATCCCCCAGGTTCAGCGGGGCCACGACGTCAGCGTCAGACTTCTGCTCACAAAAACCACACAGTGTGATGAAGAGAAAGGCTGCGCTGATACTAACAAAACCATCACGGCTACCTGCGGCTCTCCTGTGGGTGTGGCCTGCCTGCACCAACCATCTCTGCTACATCCTTACAAACCTTTATTTTATTTCGTAGCGTCTCTATACGCATTATATGACAGGAGCAGGAATTAACTGCAGGTTAGGAGCAGCGAGGAACTGAAGAAACGTCACACAACACCCTCTGTAGGACTGGACAGAGGAATCGATCGAGACAACAGTGTGGATTTGTTACTTCTTCACAGCGTCACACGTCACCTGGTAAAATTAAGAAAGCGTCGGCTCCGTGTCTCCTTTCACTTTACCGCTAGCTAGTTCCGTCACGATAACTACTTCTGTTGGACGATATATCGCTCCAGAAATAATTGCGATAAACGATACTATTGTCCACGTTATGTCACTGATATAACGATAATATACTAGCATTAATAACGCACGTACACCCTTTCAACACATAATGAACTTTTAATTATTCAGACACTGTAATAGCTTAAGTGGCTCAATCCCCGACGTTACTGACTACTGATCTTTCTAGATGATTCTTCTTCAAAAACATTGTTAGTGCGTTGGTAATATCTTGCGTGTCTCAGGTACAGGTGCTCACTACATGGGGTATACCACAGTGACATCATGTCATTACGCTACACTGCAGCCTATAGACCTGCGATGGAACATTAAATTAGACTCAGACTAACACTGGACCAAGTCTGCATTCAAAACATCTCAGGGTTATTAAAGTATTGGCACCCCTGCCCGTGTGTCAACTTAAATCAACTAAGACTGTGTCCATTTACACACTTATTTACACTGTGCTCAGTGATTTGAAACCTCACACCAGCACGCAAGACATTCTATTATATAAAAACAGCGTTAATAAACACCTTACAAGTGCTACTTCCACATTTTAGGAGTGCTAGGCTAATCAGCTAGTTGTCTGTAACCTAGCAACTGAGTCTCAGTGAAAGCACTAGGACTCCAAAAACAGACAATATTTTTTAAATGTATTTATTCTGGAATACGTTTCATTCATACCTCGTCCTGTAAATAATCCATGGCGCTGGTGGTGGAGCCGACAGCTGTGTTTCCTTCAGAAGGAGCCTCAGTGCTGACAACATCATCCGCCATTGTGGCCGGAAGTACAAAATAAAACTACAAAAGTCCCTCTTCATTTCCGGTCGTGTGGAAACGTAGCGTGTGGTTCAAATGTCCGTTCATAAAAACGTCAACCGAGTATTTAAATTAAACTGTTTAAAATACTGTAAGTGATGCATCAATCGTACCACAAAATATTAACTATAACTGAAGAAAAAAATTGTAATAGTTATCAAAGTTTAACCCTGTTGTTTATAGATATTTGTATGATTTCTCTACTACAGGTTCTAAAAATATTAATCCCTCTACTTTGTGGATAATCTTTAAAATTTTGAAGAAGAAAAAAAAACTATTATTATTTATTTATTTATTTGTCTGCTAATATAACAACACTTTAAAAAACAAACAAACAATTGTGTGTACATATTGCGTTTAACAACAACAGCGTCATCACGACTATTTCTTACAATACATAATCAAGTTATGGAATTAAAAAATAATAATTTAAACGAATGAAACAAAGATGAAGCGTTCGAAGTTTTAACTGATTAACAGCTTTAAGATGTATTGCTCGTTCGGACATTTTCCCCGTGACGGACCCACTTCCGGCACAAAACGGCGTGATACTCTCGCGAGAGTTCCTCCACTTCCTCTTCGCGCGGAACTCGCTTCCAAGATGGTGAGTGCGAGCTTGAGCTTTGAGATTTTGTTAGGAAAAATCGCCCAACATCGCCTTTTCAGTGCTTCATATATGACCATGAAGGTTATATTAGATACGGGCACGGCGTGTGGGTTAGATATTGTGGTGTATTTGATAGTAATGATGGGAGATGATCTGGTTAAAAGTGATGTGAAGAGGTTGCAGCTATGGCGGAGCTCAGAGCTGTTCTATATAACAGGAGTGTAATAAAGGGAAGCTGTGTACTCAGTGTAACTTATTAAAAAGCTTGAATTGTTGACTTATTGTATGTGATAAGAAAATAGATATGTATAAATAAATGGATAAATGTTGCTGGGCTAGTGTTGTTGGCTTACAGTTAATGTTGGTCATCATAAATAACTACAATGTGCACTGTTCACTCTGTAAAGAAATACTGAAATATTCATACTGAAGCTCTGTTTTAGCTCAAAATACCTCACTTTTAACTCTTCACCACTGAGTAAACTGGTCTATAAAGACTCCAGCTATATGAAAGTGTATTAAGCCCTATTCAGGTGGGGTTAGTTTCTCATGTCAAGGTGTTTTAATGTAATTATACTTTAATTCTTTACTGGAGTGTAATTTGGGACTTTTCTGAATCTGTCATGTTTCAGAAATGCATATCTTACGTTCAGAAGAAATGCGCTGTGTTTCACTGTAAAAATGAGCAGTAGAAATAAATCTTAGGTAATATCTTGTGTTTGGAGGGAATATGTTTTTGCTCATTTGAGAAAGTATAAAGACACTACAGGAAAGCTCTCGGTCTTTTCCTCGTTCTGTTATCTCCTGCTGAAACCTGTAAAATTGTAGACATGTCAGAGAAGCGACGATTATTTGGGGGTTTAGTTAAGATACTTGTTGCGTCCCAATTCACCCGCTACACTACACTATGCACTAAAAGTGTTTTTGTTTTTTTTAATGGATAAAAGTACATAGTCTGAGTTTATAGTAAAGCGTATGTAGGTACTGGGAGATACTAACAAACATACACGTAATGGAAGAGAGCGTTGTGGTCATAAACAAACTCTGTAAACACTTTGTTAACGTTTAAGTTCTTTATACTTGAACACTGAAGATGCGTCACCGACGCTGCACTCGTCCGCCATGTTTTCAGGGTGAATTTGGCGAAGTGAACTGTCACAAAAGTAATATTTTGGGCTGGAAGTGTCCACGGATATCCACGCTTAGAAAATCTACCAGAAATAGTAGACTCTTGGGATACCTGTTTCAACAACCTGCAAGTCGGGACACGCTAATTTTAATCTTGGATACTGTTTAGGACAGATAATGGGTGAATTGGGATGCCGCAACTTGAGTTCCTAACACTGGTGCAGGCTACTGACTATATGTTCTAGTCATGTGATCATCGGGAAGAGCTCTGATTTGACTGTACAGCTAGCAGAGTGTAGGATGTCCTCCAGTAATGTTGATTAACAGACTTGTTTTTGGGAGATCAAACTTTCTTTTATCGTCAAACGTTACCAAATACGGAGTGTTCAACCAATGTTACCTGTACGTTTCCTTCGCAGTCTCTCGTCATTCCGGAGAAGTTCCAGCACATCCTTCGTGTTCTCAACACGAACATTGACGGCAGGAGGAAGATCGCCTTCGCCATCACCGCCATCAAGGTGAGCCGAGACACTCGATTCTGATTAATGGTCGTGTTTAAGTGAGTCCTTGATGACGCTGAAGGGTGTGTGTGCGCAGGGGGTTGGTAGACGATACGCCCATGTTGTCCTGAGGAAGGCCGACATCGACCTCAGCAAGAGAGCTGGAGAACTCACTGAGGATGAGGTATGACATCACAACGCGTAATTAGTGTTACCTCTGTCCAGTGCGAGGTCGTGTAAAGTAATTAACCGTTTATTTCTCCGCAGGTCGAAAGGGTCGTGACGATCATGCAGAATCCTCGCCAGTACAAAATCCCAGATTGGTTCCTCAACAGGCAGAAGGACGTTAAGGATGGCAAATACAGCCAGGTACGAGATGAGACGTGTCCTGTGATGAACATCTGGGATTTAATGACACTTTTCTATGCGTGGGTCTGATCTTGTATCAGGATCTGGTTATACGGAAAGAAAATGTACAGCGTGTATATAAATAGTTTTTCTGGTAAGTAGTTTAGTTGTTGGTGCTTGTAGAAGGGGGCATCGTTGGCTCGGTTTATATCCCAGTTTAACTTGTGTGAAAAATTGGAATGTCGCATAAGCTATTTGCGAATCGAACACTGTTTCAATCTCATTCAAGAGAACAAACTCGTCTCTTCTGAAGAAACGTGCGCAAACAAAATATCATTACAAGTGGAATTGTTGAAAGCTGGGGAAGCCATTGTGGGTCTTTGTTCCAGTATAATAAATGAATTGGACTTCAGAAACCTCACCTCGTTATCTTGAGGTTGGAGGCAGACGTTTGATATTTGGGAAGGGAATGGTGCGAGACAGCTCTGGGAGGTGATTATACCAAATTATTGCGATGACTCGCTTTGGCTCGGGCATTTCAGGATGAGAGCTGTGTGCAGTGGGGTCGGTTCTCTGGTTAGTCCGGTTATGAGACCCACCACTCCCCAGTTCCCTCAGAAAAACGCTGTACAAGTCTGCCATGTGTGCTGAATATCCAATCACATCAGACAATTATCCAGTCACATGATTATTTATTTTTTTATGCACATTGAGAAATTTATACTTTAAGTGTTTCCATTGTACTTGTGTGCTTTCGTCTTATCGCATAAAACTGCATCATTTGAGCGCAAGTATTTATTTATGCGAATTTTGGAGAACGTATTCGCATCTGATGTTTCCATCCAGCATGTGAATGGAAACTTAGCTAGTGTCCTCATCTATCACTGGATTAGGCTTGTAACCACTCTATTATAAACAGGGTGATGAGAACTAATTGGTTAGGTACCAACATATTTTAAATATCTAGCATGTATGTTTTTTGTTCTGTGTGTGTTGTTTAATAGGTGTGAGTCTGGATTTATATTAAGACTTAAATGTGTGCGTTGTGTTCCAGGTTCTGGCCAACGGTCTGGATAACAAGCTGAGAGAAGATCTGGAGAGACTGAAGAAGATCAGGGCTCACCGTGGTCTCAGGCACTTCTGGGGGTGAGAATCTGTTTTATTATTGTTTCAGTGTTAGAAACTGTAAAATGCTCAGTGTTCCAGGTTCTTCGGGATGGATTGATGTACTGATTTCCTTTTCTCCCTCTCCCCAGTCTGCGTGTGCGTGGTCAGCACACTAAGACCACCGGCCGTCGTGGTCGTACCGTCGGTGTGTCCAAGAAGAAGTAAACGCTCTCCCTGCTCCCCGATGTCAATAAAACCACCGTTCATAAACTCCGTGCTCTCTGTCTTGGTTTGTTGGTCTTGTGTGTGTTCATTATTTAATGTTCTGGTTATTGTGATAATAAACTGGCAAATATCATTCAGTACATCAGAAAAGTAAAATAACACAGGGCTGAGACTCAGATTTGTCAGATTGCTTTGTGTTTTCTTGTTTTTGAGAGATGCAGCATCCTTTTCCACTGGTGACCCTGTACTATGGCCCGTCTGAACCTTTCAAATGCTTATCTTCTGATCTACTCGCATCTGGTACAATATGTTCTGATCACGAGTGTACAGTCGAGACACAGCTGTTCACACCTGGCATCATGAATGCATTTCCAGTGACCTCTTGTGAACGGATCTCATACCGAATTTCCACTGGAGAAAGGCCGTCCTATGTGTTTATTACACCTGCACTTATTTCCCGGACAAATCATGTATCATATGAGTACAGACTGTTTTAACCTTGTAGTCTGCTAATGAGACATCTGAATGAAGCTATGAAAAGCAGTTGCTTTCATTTGAGAGGTTATAGTAGTGGTGTTATCCGTTGATGCTAGCGTTGGAGAGTGATGATAAATTTTCCAAGTAGGGTAACGGGTGCTTTGGCGTTCTTTTGTTGCTGACTGGGATGTGTTTATGTTCATGTTACAAATGTCCCAGACTACCTCTGAATGTGGTTTGAGTGATCGACTCGCAGTCTGTCTTCGAGATACATTTGTCCCCGTTCACACCCATATTTGCTGCTGCCCACGTGATCAGATCACCCAGGGTGCAGGTTAATTCTAGATGTGCACAGGCCATTTGGAAGGTGCACATAACTATACAGTAATGACCTCTGGTGGTCACTATAACCACTGCGTTCTGTAGGAATAAGAAGTGTGTTGTACAGTGATCATAATGCCATGCTGTTTATCATCCTACAGTAGTTTTAATGCTAGTTCTGGACTGGTCTGAGTGGTTTACTTTTGTTCCAACCCAAAGATATCTTTTTTTTTTTTTTTTTTTTTTTAAATATAATAGTGTTCACCTTTCGCCAATCACGTCAAACTCAGTACTCAATTGCCCCCATGACCAGGGAAAAACCCCAAGTGTGAAAAATAAGTGTGAAATTGAATAGCAGTATTAATGTGGACTGAAACCACCTTTCTATTGGACAGCACTGTATGGTTACTAATCCAAATCCAGAACCATCACTACGCTGGTTTAGTACCCGTGTCTGTTTTCCAGATCATTACCCATGAAGGTAGGACAAGTTCTTGAATGAGTGCAGTAATTCTGTTTCTGTACATTTAGAACGGACTGATAGAGCATAATTTAGAGCAAGCGTAAAGAAATGACATGGTAAATTATCACGGTTTGTGTATCGGACTCCATACCTTACATAATCTGTTCCTCCAACCACACTGATAAAGAGCTGCTCCTCAGGAACCAACCAAACTGCTATCCAGGTTTTCAAATGTACTCTACAGGAATGTTAGTAGACACTGCTTGTGAAGATCACTGTGCTGTATGCGCAGGGAGGAAAATGGGTTGTAGTTGGTGCCTTTTCAAAATGGTGGCTTTCTGACTCAAATTCTGATTTCTGATTGCTTTCTGATTTCTTTATTTTCTTCTTATCTGATATTCGATTACACTTTATGTCTACGCTGCTTTTCATTCATGCACTGTTAGCTGCACGGCTAGCTAATGCCTGTCTGCTTATACATTTCACCCATTTTCATTTAATTTTATTTATTTACATTTTTATTATTTAAATATCTTACCCAGTCCAGTCACGGAGGAAACGTACCGGTCTGGGAGAGGAGAAATCTACTGTTCTGGGTACATTATAGTGTATGTAGAGTAAAGACAACACACCATCTCACGCTTTATTATTATATCTTTATTACTGTGCTTATTATTATTATTATTATTATTATTATTATATCTCATTTGTGACATTCAGGATATTTCTGAGAAAGTATAACAGTAAATCTTTCTACATCAGCATACAGGGAAAACAACAATACAAACAATATGAAGATTTGTGAAAAAAAATTCAGTGTAAAAATTCAAATACAAATGAATACATTGTTTCATGTTCAACATAATCATATATTATTAAAAGTGAAAAAAAAATCTAAATGTGAAAAACTAAATAAATATTAAATATATAATAAAATACTAAATGGGGTCGGGGTGTAAGGGGTTGAGACACGTGTGTGTCAGTGTGTGTGCGTTGTGAGAGCAAAGGGATTAACTTGTGTGTGTGTGTGTGTGTGTGTGTGTGTGGTAGTAGTGATTAGTGTGGTCAGTGGGTCTGTTGTGTGTTCAGCTAAACCATTAGCATACTGATTCTCTCTCTGTCTCTCTCTGTCTCTTTTTTCTCCCTGTTTCTCCTGCTTTTATTCATGTTTATCACCAGTTTTGTTGAAGATCAAATATTCTTCCTTTTTCTGTCTGTCTCTCTCCCTTACTCTCTGTGATCCCAGTCTTTGTTCTTTTTATTTGCTGTCCTTTTCCTTATTCTTTGGTTTTGTGCGATCCCCTGTGAGCCTCAGCCAGCACACACACATTCTTGCTTGTAGTGTTTAGAAAGGATGAACGCTCTGAAAGCAAGAAATGCAAACCACAATCAATCAATCTCTCTCTCTCTCTCTCTCTCTCTCTCTCTCTCTCTCTCTCTCTCTCTCTCTCTCTCTCTCTCTCTTTCTCTCTCTGAGGTGAACGAGTTGGGGTTAAGGCCGGTCAGAGGCGTGATGTCCATCCACAACTCCTGATTTTACATGGGGACAAGAATTGCGTTTGGACAATCAGCTCCGGACCAGCAGAGCCCTGAGGACTGGGGAGACGAGGAGTGGAAAAGAAGAGTGGAAAATGGCGTGAAAGAGGAAGACAGAAGAAGAAGATGAGAGACAGTAGAGGAGGAGAAGAGTAAATAAGTTCCGCCTCATAACAAAAGAGATGTGACGAGGAAAAGGAGAGGAGATTAGCAGAGGGCAGAGAAGATGAAGAGGAGAAGAAACAAAAGAATAAAGGATAAAAAAATCAAGAAATGAAACTTTGTAACAAAGAGCACTGTCATTAACAGATTTATGTTTTTTTTTAAATATGTAAAATATACATCAGTATTCTTATCTTGTCTTTATTCATTTTTCTTTTCAAAATGAAAATGGGGAAATAACTTATCAGTTGTTACTTAAAAAGTATTATTTATTATTATTATTAGGTTTTTTTCCTTGTCACACACTAAAATAGGAAGTGAACATGTTTTTCCCTAAAATTATTTTTGCGAAATTTAAAACTGACTTTTTTAAAGTACAGAAATCAAACATTCATGAATCTAAATGTGAAAAATTTACACCTCAGAACATTTCAGCGCGAGCAGAGTCAAGCTGGGAGTACAGTCATCTATTCTACAGACTAGCTTCTGGTTACGATGTGGACTTATTCTGTTTTTGTAAATGATTTGATAAATATATGTGCAGAAATACATTTCACCTGACTACAATATTCTCAATTTGCAGCCGTCATGTCGTCCCCCTTCACTATCACATATGTGATGTTTTTGCATATTAGCAGGACATCAGGCTCTGAATATATATATCTATATAAATATCTTACTGAATAATCACTGACACACATCCGGGTCCATCAAGATCCTTCACTGAATCTGACATGATGAAAACAAACATCTGAAATGGAAAAACAAATGAAAGCAACATACACAGACTTGATCTATTATTCATTACTGATGTGAGGGGCGGAGTCTAGTTGACCGTTGGCCAATTAACAAGCGACTGACACAGTTATTGTGTAAAACCGTTGATGCTGCTGCTGCTGCTGCTGCTGCTGTGTAAAAAGTCTTCCTGTCCTCTGCACAACACCTGCTTCTTCCAGGACATGTTTACCTGAAAGATTCTTCTGAATAAACACCTGACATACTGTTTTATCATTTAAAATCCTAACACGGAATTCACATTTCACTCCTGAGTCATCTAAAGCAAAGGCTGTACTCTGACCCTCTCTATAACACACACACACACACACACACACACACACACAATGATCAGTGGTGTTGGGATCACTGCACACACACACTTATCCACATATAATAGCACTACACAACACCACACAGCTTTAAAGATCAAAACACACACACACACACACACACAAACAGGACCAACATGCAACTTTCTCTCTCTCTCTCTCTCTCTCTCTCTCTCTCTCTCTCTCATCCACTTGTCGTACTATCACATGATCTAATAAACCGAATGAAGATGAAGGGAAAGTGGAGAGGAATGTAAAAAGGAAAGAAGAGAGGAGCGATATATGGAGAGTGTGCTGTTTTAAAATTTGACAGAAACACAACATGCTGTCATTATTCGTTCCTTTCTAAACAATTAAACATACACAAACACACAAAAACTAAAGTTCTTTAACAGTAAATAAACTAAAGGTAAAGAGACTATAAACTGAGAAATACAGCTCCTGGGGAAACACACAACCTGGTTTCTAATGCTTTTAGTTCACAGAGCTACAATTACTAAAACTGAAACTGAAACTAAAACATTTAACAAGTCAATAAAGTCCATCTAAAAAGGAAAAGGGAAAAGATTAAACTAACAAATCCACGTCGAAAACTGCGTAAGAGCAAACGAAAGCTTATATTCAAGCTAAAATGGACAGAAATCAGATCTATAATAACACTCTCCTGTCAGAAATCTAAACTTTACAGGTCATTTTTTTCCTCAAACATACAGTGGCTTTGAAGCTTTAACGGTGTACATTAAATCAGATCAGATCTAACGCACACTGCAGCCTGTATGTTGCTTCAGTTTTCTGTCTCTTTTACATTGTTATGCTAGTTTTTAAAGCTAATCATTTTGTATCTTTTATATAGTTAAGCTAGTTTTTAGGGGTGTATTTTGCATTATTAATCTATTTTAAAGATCGTTTAAAAGTAAAAAAAAATATATATTTAAAAAACTAGTTTTTAAGTCTCATTTACATAGCTAAGCTAGTCTGTGGGCTGTTATACTTTGTTAAGCTAGTTTTTTAAAATGTATTTTACATAGGTAAACTGTTTTAATCTACATTATAAAGGTAATTTCTCAGGTATCGTGCGGTAGTAAGCTAGTTTTAAGCTAGTTTTTAGTCTATTGTACATTGCTCATGTTTATCCTCAGTATATTATCCACACAGTAACACAGGTGTTGTATTTGTTGGTTTTATGTGTTATAGACGTGTTTACTGAAGGGTTTAGAAACACGCTGCATGCATGATCAGGTTAGTTTGAAACAGCGACATCGAGGCCTGTATAACATAATAATATCAAATATTCTGTCAAAATATCTGACCGCTATTAAAAATGTAACTTTTTACAAAATAAAAAAAATGGTTGAAATGCCCATCCTTATACAATACTGGAGCTAATATATATATTTTAATAAGAGAATGATATCAAAAAGTTCAGCTAATGTACTTCACATGTTCTAATAAAGTCAAAACTCTAAAAGTAAAACAACAACAAAAAAAAACAGTAACTTCTCACACAGTTGGCGTTATGGACACTTTTCGAGTTAATGTTCGCTAAAACTAAAAAAATAAAAATAAAAACTTGTAACAGAAACGTTGTATTAATGTTTATAAATGTTACACAAAGGTTCTCAAAAACCTCAACAGATTGAGAGTCCTGTAACATTCAGAAAACTTTCAGCTGAATTAAAACTGTTAACAAGTTTAAACCGTGTTTAAATCGTGTTACACTTCATCTTCTCCGCCCTCTAATGTACCTCTAAAGATACTAAAGATGCACCGCTGAAGGTTCCACGCGCGAGACCAACATCTGCACCCGGAACACCACAGAGGTTTTTTTTTTTGGTTTTACAATAGCGAGATTCTAAAGTTACTACAATATCGACCGACTATCAACATGAAACACATCTAATCGGACTCTTGTCTGATCTCAGTGTTACCGCTTAACCAATGAAATGCATGCTGATTAGGTGAGTGCTGGGTTGGGTGTGTATGCGAGTGTGTGTGTGTTCCCTCCTTTTGAGCAGTAGGCCTCTGTCCTGACACCCACAGCTGCCGTCGCACAATAGAGCCGGTCCACGCAAAACGCCTTCGCTCGACACAAAGAGCTGAAACGCGACATCGGAAAGCTGTAAAGACTCGTCAAAGCATTTCAAAATAAATATTCAATCGAAGGCCTGTTGGGAGAAGAAAAAAAAAAAAAAGGAAGGAAGTTAAAGACAGAAGAAATAAAAAGTTGTGTTCAAATCCCTGCCTCAGATTCACACTTCTTGTTGTTGATTTCTCCCTCTTCTTCTTCTTCTTCTTTTTCTTCTTTTTCTTCTTTTTTTTTCCTTCCATTGATTCTCGATTCTTCTTCTCAGCGTTCTTCTGTTGGACTTTATTTTCCGCTCTGCTCTTTCCGTGTCCTCTCTCTGTCCGAGCTCAACCCTTACTGACGCTTTCTCCCTCTGTCCCCTACTTTTCCTCTCCCCTCTTTTCACTCCCCCATCTCTCTCTCTCTCTCTCTTTCTTATTTCATGCAGGACTGGGGTTTCCTAAGAGACTGGACCTCAATGGAGAAAATCTCCCCGGACACAATGCGGTGAGAGAGGAGGGGGGATGGAGGAGGAGGGGGGGATGAGAGGGACAGAGGGATGCAGATGCAGAACGGACCGATCGAGAAGAAAACTGACCAAGTGGCACTGTCTGAGAGATTAGACTCGCTGGTCACTCGCTGGTCAGGTTTGCAAACCGTTCTCAATGTCAAACATTCATTTTCTTAGTAAAAGAACTTTAGCTATCACCGGATAAGCTCTGAAGACACATTAGCAGTTTTGTGGAACTCTAGTGATCTGATTAATGGATGAAATAAGAGGTGGCCATGATAGTGCTTCAGTGAACTTCCTGGTTTTTAGAGAAGGTGCTGATAAACACGACGGAGTACAAGTGCGGCAGCGTGACGGAAACTGCTAGAACATGGTTTACAGTGGACTTGATAAGAAGGATCATTATTCATAAGTTCATAAGTAATTTATCAGAACAGCACATTTCCACCAGGGGGTTTATTAAATATGATAAATATCGCTCCACATCGCTGCTGAGTTCTGGGTTCTGATTGGTCAGAAGGTGTTGATTAATTCTCTATAACAGCAGCTCTGACAGTAGCGTAGGTTTATATTAATGCACTCGCTCTAAAACATTATGGTTTCTATAGTGTGTGTGTGTGTGTGTGTGTGTGTGTGTGTGTGTGTGATCGTTGATGTTCTGTAAGGAGGCGTTAAAGTTTCTTTAATGTTTATGGAGTGCAGGACAAACACACGTCTTTCATTACTGCACACACACTCAAATTTTATGGCTGTGAAGTCGGGCGCTCGTGCCGTCCAAACGCACTTCCTCTCCCTGTAGAGAGCCAGGCTGACCTTTGACCCTTACAGTGAATAAACAAGTAAACACACGCACACACTTCGCTCGGCTCAGCAGGACTACATCTACAGCCAATCTGTTCTTCAGGAGCTTTTTTATGGAGCTGTACTCAAACTCTGTGTTAGGAAGAGGTATTCGGCTGTTTAACAAACACTGAGTGTGTGTGTGTGTGTGTGTGTGTGTGTGTGTGTGTGAGAGAGAGAGAGAGAGAGAGTTTTTACTGCAGGGTAAAGAGGGTACTGAATGATAAATGAGTGTGTTCATACACTGATAAAAGAAATCCGACATGGTTATGAGTTGAAAAAATATAAATCATCACTGAGTCAAGTCAAAATTTTGACCTTATTTATTCGGAATTTTTAGAGAGCAGCTGATTTCGGGACAAATATGGTTTAGGCACATGAAGGCTTAATTATGTTATTATGGTGTATTTCTGTCTATAATCAGATACTCAAGGGTTTTATCTGCATTTGGATTCTGGGCTAAAACTCATCACCAGACGTCTGCTGCATTATTCCATAGAGTTATGGGAGATAGTGATGATTATGAAGTGGAGTTACTGTTACTACCATGAAGATGATTATTTAACAAAAACAGCATGACCTGAAGTGTTTTATTCCTCGCAGAGCAAAGCAATTTTCCAAAAAACATTTAATTTATTAAAGGAAAAAAATCTTTCATTCTTTTTTCATTTCTAGTTACAATTAATGTTGTGAAATGTCCATGAAACACATCAGTCCCTGTTCTCACTTACACTATAGCAGCTATAAACAGTCATTCCCTCACCAGCTTCTCTTTTATTCTCTCACTTTATTCTCTCGCTTTATTCTCTCTGTTTATTCTCTCGCTTTATTCTCTCGCTTTATTCTCTCACTTGAAGTTAATAAGGCAAAAAACACATCATGTTAACGAGAAACTGCAAGGTAGCATAAACTCCTCAGAAATCTTAAAGTTTTACTTCTGACACTGGAGACTCCTTCCATAAATATTAAATAAACGTCTCCTAAGGGAAAACTTCTCCACCATGTCAATGATTCCACACGTTCATTTTTTTATGCGGCGCGTCTGCCGTACAAGTCCCTGTGAACGAGCTGTTGCTATAGAAACGAAAACGTATTAGAACGAGCGCATTGATAGAAACCTGTGATTTGCAGCTGTGAGAGCTGCTGTTATAGAAAATGAATCAACAGGTTCAGATTTGAGCTTTCAACAGAGCTGTGGTATAAATTAATATAACATACGTATCATTTTGAGGGGCGCGGTAGATTAGCGGCTAGCGCTCCAGCCACGCAACTTCGGGGTTGAGGGTTCCACTCCGGTTTCCTCCGTCAGTCCGTCAGTGGCATTTCCAAATTGTCCATAGCACGTGAATGTGTGTGTGTGATTGTACCCTATGATGGGTTGGCACCCCGTCCAGGGTGTCCCCCGCCTCATGCCCCGAGTCCCCTGGGATAGGCTCCAGGGGACTCTACACGACCCTGCGTAGAATAAGCGGTACAGAAAATGGATGGATGGATACTCATAACAACATTCCTAAACCACAGTGTTAAATCTCATCTTTTAAAGACTAACCCGTGATATACAGTATGTTTAAGCATATTCCTTAATCAGATTCAAGTACTCTCATCATCTCTGCAGTTTTCAGGAGAAAGGAGTCAGTAATAATGATGTGTTTATGGATAAATCTAATAAATCTGATATAAAATCTGTTCGTTTTTGATGAACTGATAGAATGAAAGCGGGTGATGGTGGCGAGAGATCCAAATAACATCCATCATCTGTACGTTTATGGTGTTCATGTCAAGGTGAATTAGATTAGCCGTGATAATGACTTCATCAGATCACATGACCTGAAGCCTAGTGTTGGAATGAGTGTGTGTGTATGTGTGTGTGTGTGTGTGTGTGTGTTATTGAGGGGGTCTAGGGCAGATCGTCCGCTACTACAGGTTTGGACAGAGTTATTTCCAGGGCCCTGTCCATCTGTTACCGTGGCAGCAGCGGTGGAGGCGTTGCCATGGCACAGTCCGGACAAAAGGGCGTGGCGTGGGAACGGGTGCAGGGGTCACGAGTGAGGGCGAAGAGGTCAAAGGTCACAGCCAGCTGGCCAGCACAAGAGGAGATGTGGGTGAGAAAAGAGGGCGGGACCCCGTCAGGCTGGACACTGCTGGACATTAACATTGAACTGTGTGCGGAGATGAAAGAGGTGTGTGTGTGTGTGTGTGTGTGTGTGTGTGTGTGTGTGTGTGGGAGAGGAATAGGCTCTATGGGAGGCTCCTCACATTATCCTCGCTGTGGACACCACTGCCTAATCGCGCGTAGAATTTGACAGGCAATTGACTCCGGTCAATGTCCACACAAATGCGCCTATTGAGCAATTCCCCAAAATTTTCATGTGTGTGTGTGTGTGTGTGTGTGTGTGTGTGTGTGTGTGTGTGTGTGTGTGTTTGTGAGTGTGTGTGTGTGTGTGTGTGTGTGTGTGTGTGTGTGTGTGTGTGTGTGTGTGGCTCTGTGTGTGTGTGTGTGTGTGTGGCTGTGTGTGTGGGTGTGTGTGTGACTGTGTGTGGGTGTGCGTGTGTGTGTGGCTGTGTGTGTGTGTGTGTGTGCCTGTGTGTGTGTGTGGCTGTGTGTGCGTGTGTGTGTGGCTGTGTGTGTGTGTGTGTGTGTGTGTGTGTGTGTGTGTGTGTGTGCGTGTGTGTGTGGCTGTGTGTGTGTGTGTGTGTGTGTGTGTGTGTGTGTGTGTTGGAGTGGAGTGTATTCATCACGTTCATATAGATAAAATCAGCTTTACTTTAGCTAAAAAGTTGTCTGTTTATGTGAATGATGGGAATTCTTCTGCTTCTGCTGAAAAAGTGTCCCTCTGGATGTATAAAAGAAATGAAACTTACTCACTGTATAAAACAGCAGTGACTTACTCCCAAATGAACAGTGGAAACAGTAAAGGTTAAGTATAAAAAACAAATAAAGATCAACCGTGCGGATGAACATGTAAGGTCGATGACCTCCTATTCATTTTTAAACCACTAGACGCTTTTTCAGACAGTACATTTCATATGTTTGTATTAATTACCACATTTTACAGATCCAACGTGTGTTGAAAAAGTG
Organism: Ictalurus punctatus; assembly: GCF_001660625.3. Lineage (NCBI taxonomy): Eukaryota > Metazoa > Chordata > Actinopteri > Siluriformes > Ictaluridae > Ictalurus > Ictalurus punctatus. The sequence goes on along the minus strand of NC_030429.2, from coordinate 26,943,919 downwards.
TTACTCACACAAAAAGTGTGAAGCGGCTTTTTAGCTGAAATTCAGAACCAGACGATTTTCCAGTGAAAGATCAATAAATAATACAAAATAGAAAAAAAAGGATGTTGTTTGTGACCACTCAATATTTTTTTTCCAACAAGAAATTATATACCGGTACACTTTGATTTCCTGGATGTTTTTCTTTTTTAAATTTCATTTTATGTTATCTTACTGTTTTATTTTTGTTTTATATCACGGATGCTGTTTTATTTCGTATACCACTCTATTTGATGTATAGCACTTCAGCTCTGAGATGAAGAGAAGACAGATGAGGTAATCTGTATATTATTTCATGACAATATATATATATATATATACAAATGGGGAAATACAGTGGGAGAAATAAGTATTGAAGGAACGATGAATGGAGCATGTTCAATGCTTTTCCCCCGTGTCATTCCACTTTATTACACAGAACTTTATTTATGGACTTTAATGTTGTGAATTCTTTATATTTCCGGATTTCTCGAGTTAATACTGATGTCTGGTGAAAATTTCATGTGAATAGCCTCATTGGAAATATATTTACTGAAGAAAATGTTGACGCGTCCGACACTAATTTCCCCCACTGTTAATACAGAGAACAGAGTTAATTAGATAATGGTTAAAAAACAACAACAAAAATCCCAGAGACATACATACATTGGGTGATTAGCTATAATCAAGAATATAGATGACCAGTCCAACACACACACTGAACTTCACCTGCTCCCACTGCTCTGTTTCTAGACTTTAGACTTTATTGTGTTTAAAGAAGTGAGTGATATATTTGTTGAACACGGCACAGAGACGCTCAGCGTGATCGCTATGGTACAAGTATGACTAACAGGATTACAGACAACACAGCAGCTTTAGTCCCAACAACACATTCTGTCTCTCAAGATACAACAGTCAAATCTGGAGCATCATAAACCTCCACCAACGTCACGTCTGATTGGCTAATCTGCTGAATAAATAAATAAAATAAATCAGAGCGATTCCATGAGCAGGCTCTGATCTGACATCTCAATCTGCACCACTTCTTTCGTCAGCTGTTGTTTAATATCTAATATAAAACAAGCCAATGCATTAAATCAAGGTTTTTAAGGTGCTTTTATCAACACAGTTCCTACTTTTCATCTTGGTTCTGGAGACTGTGACCGTGTTGAGTTTACATGCTGCATGTAGGGAGCTTCTTATCTGCATCCTCATTATAGCTGATTACATTTAAAGTAAAAAATAATGCCTTTTGACAGTGCCCTTGGAACATTCGGTCACTCATGCAGATCACATTCGGGTCTCATCGTCATTCGAGGGCAACCTGAATAGACAGGACATGCTCTCTGATCTGAACACCTGAAAATCCGCTTCAGGTTCCTGACAAAACTTTAAAGATCCTGGAGCACAACATCTTATCCATGGATTGTGCCATGTTGATTCGCTCGTTCTAATACGTTATCGTTTCTATAGTAACAGTTCGTTCACAGAGTGGACGCTTCACGACGGACTAAAAGCATGTAATCGTCGATATGGTGAAGACGTTTTCTGTAAGGAGATGTTTATTTAACAGATGGAAGATGGAATTTAGATGGAAGGAGTCTCCAGTGTCAGAGGTGAAACTGTAACATTACTTTTTCGACATCTTCAGGACAGAGGAGTTTACACTTCTTTGCAGTTTCTCTGTAACATGAAAAACTGTGGGGATTTTTTTTGTCTTATTAAATTCAAGAGAGAGAATAAAGAGAGAGGGGCTGGTGAGGGAACGACGGTTTATAGCTGCTGTAACATAAGTGAGAACAGGAACTAACACAGATGTTTCACAGACATTCGACAGCATTAACTATAAACCTACACTATGTCCAAACGTCCAGAGATACCTTCAGAAATAAAGAATTTAAATTTTTCTACATAAAAATATACACTACCGGTCAAAAGTTTAGAAACACTCTTTCTCTATTTTTTCTCTCTCCACATTTTAGAATAATAATAAAGTCATCAAAACTCTAGAACAACACAAACTGAACTATTGGAATTATAATACAGAATAAATCACAAGAACTGAGTATTTTAGAATCTTCAAAGTAGACGGAAATGTATTCTTGGCATTTTTCCAACCGATTTTTTATTAATTAAAGTATTAATGGAGTTCCCACATACGCTGGACACTTATTGGTGTGCTTTTTGGAATGTTTCGCTCCGAGTCATCCATTTAAAAAAATATTTTTTTGTAAATAAAATGTTAGTTTTCTAATGAAAGAAACGAACACGTCGGCACGGTTATATTTTTGTCTACGACACAGATTTCACACATTTAATCACACACCTTCAGATCAAAAGCTTTTTAACATCATGAGAAACATTTCAGTCGAGTGTCCACAAACTGGTTGTGTGTATATTTACAAACAGAAAACAGTAATAAACTAAACTAAGTCAATATCTGGTGTGACGACCCTTTAATTTTAAACTGCGTCAGTGGGCTCAGGTGCACTCTGTACAGTTTTATAAGGAAATGATCTGTAAGTTTCACTGAGCATCTTGGAGAATCTGTCCCAGTTCTTCTGGAGACTTTGACTCTCACTCACTTCTTTTTTTGTAACAAACCCCAGCAGTCTTCATTATGTGTTTTTGTCTGGAAACTGCTCTGTTTTTGTAATGTTTCCTACTTCACTGACATACTAAATTAGTTTTTTTGTAACATAAAATGTTTTTGTACAGACTTGACAATGCTGAAGTCATAAAATAAACATCTATAACAAAATTTATACTAAAAAATAGGGTGCATAAGACTTTTACGCAGTACTGTACCTGTGAAAAAAGAAAGAAGGCAAATTGTTGGTAAATTGCTGCAGTGTAAGAGGAATAAAACACGTGGGGACGTGCTGTTACAGGAAAATAATTAACTTCGTCATGTCGACAGTATCACACCAACTCAGTATTTTACTAAACTCTTACTGATCCTTTTAGTGATGTAATGAAACATATTTTCTGTCCTTTTTCTGTGTGATACAGAACTTTTTGGTTTCAAAAGACTCGCTCTTGACTTGCTCCGTGAAACTTCTCTGTTTGTTGCTTTAACCTCTTCACACGAAGATCTGAAACAGACGTGACTCTCACGAAGCGGGAAAACGTTTAGGATCGAGCAAACAAAACGTTAAGAGACAATCCTTGAAAAAACAAATTATAGCCCCACCCAACCCCGGTTAGTCTTTTACTTGGGAGGGCAGCGTCTGTGTCTGTGTGCGTGTGAACAGAAACGGTAAAAGCCGGCAAAAAAAGCAACGCATATGATTACGGACACACAGAGAAAGGGAAGGACCTTTACCTTGAACTCGGGCCGCTCTGTTTCTAGACATTTTTGAGAAAAAAAGTGTGAGGGGTCCAGGGTCAGTGGAGGGGTTCTGGGGTCACACTGGGTCATCTGGGGGTTTCGGGTTTTAAGAGTCAGACAAATGTGATTTGGGGAGCAGATGCTCGATATGCAGATGTCTGTAATGGAATCGAGCGATATTGAATTGGCCTACTTATCATAGAGACAAAAGGCACTCTTCCCGCCCGCGGCTTAAGGGTCATAGGAGGTGTGTGTGTGTGTGCGTGTGTGCGTGTGTGCGCGTGTGTGTGTGTGTGTGTGTGTGTGTGTGTGTGTGTGTGTGTGTGTGTGTGTCTGTGTGTGTGTGTGAAGAGGGGTAGTGGGCTGAACTTGAAGAGGGGTGACTGAGACAGAGGCGGAGGGTCAGTAACGGACTAGCTGGACAGCGGGTATAAGATGGGGTTTAAGTGAGAAAGAGAGAGATTTATCACCACTACAGTTTTTTACAATCTCTATTTTATATGATTATTATTATTGAGATGATATCTGAAGTTGTGTAATAATCATTCATTCATTCATCTTCAGTAGTTTCTTTATCTTAGTCAGGGTTGCTGTGTTCCTCATTTGCAAGTCGCTTTGGATAAAAGTTTCTGCTAAATGAATAAAGTTAAATGTAATTATTTATAATTTAGAAAACTGAAATATAAATGTCAAAACGTTAGTTTTTTCCTATGTAACTTTTGAAATATAACTTTATAACTTTATAGTATAGCCTGCTTGTGTTTGTACCAATACTAGCTATGTGTATAGTTCATTTTAGTTTTAATGTTTAAACTGTTTTTAGATAAAAAGATAGATGTTCAGAAAATGGGGAAATGGTATTAATAGCTTGTTTATAACTAATTTATAAACCAATGCACACCCTATACACCTCCTCTGATCTGCTTCGAAGACTATACAGGCTAAATGAGATATCAAGTGATATATTAACATCATTCCAGATGTTGGGTTGTTTTTTTGTTTTTTGTTTGTTTGCTTGTTTTTTTGCATTTTTTTAAACAGGGGGAAAGTTGAAAGAAACAACAATGACGGTCTTAAATTCAAAGCCAATATACTAAAATATTCCATCTGTGGTTTGCAGCAGAGCTCAGGAAGACAAAAGCAAGTGGGATCATTCCCGAAAGCCATGAGAGCCGAGGCAATCCGGCTTTGGTTTGATGTGATATTATAGACAAGTTATATAGTCCAGTATGTGATGAGTAATAATGACTAAGGTGATCAAATTAGTCATCATGGTACATGAAGTACAATTCTGGGCATTGCGCTCTCTGGTGGACACGAGGAGTATCACACTACTGGCTGCACTGACCTTAACTGTGTTGACTTTACGTGTCTGGGAAGTTTCTGCTTCACATCTTTTAGCCACGAGGATAAATTTAGTACCAGAAAGTCTTTGATCTAGTGTGAGCTGGTGTTCCAGGAGCATACATGCTTTAATGCCCTGCTGAACAAAACAATGGAAACCCTCACAGAATTTGTAATGGTTATAATTATATTTAGTTACAGTTACATTTATATAAGGCTCTGGCATATAATGGGAATTGTATTATTTGAATGGATATTGTAATGGTCCCTGTGGGTATCTACTGTTAATTTGTTGCCTTCTATTAGTGGCATATGTCTAGTGGATACCATTAAGGACCAGTAATGGTAATGGTTTTAATGGCTAGCTGATGGTTTGTAATGGTATTTCTAGTGGAAACCATTAGAAATTCTGTGATGGTTTCAATTGTTTGTTTGTTTTCAGCAGGGTGGTAAAACTAGAAAAACCATACATAGCACACATAGAGACCAAAAGTGTTCTTGATCTTCCAACCAAAAACATGAAGTTTGGAAAATGTACTAATGATACATTCATACTTAAATCATATGTTCAAACATAAATATATTAAACATTAACGTTATGTTTGTTCCAGTGTGTGTGGTTCATATAGTTAATGACTTAACTATGTTTTATGACTCAGAGCTAAAAATGGGAAAAGCAGACCGTATAGCAGACAGACCTCTGAGATATACTTTCAAAGAGCACCGCCATATTGTGGCGCTCTGAAATCACGTGGTCCGAGTTCTCGCGAGATTTGGACTGGACTGAACGCCACGTCGGTTAGATAGAAAAGCAGAGAGCAGCTGATGACTTGCAGCCTCTGAGGAAACAGTTTAAATTATATTCATTCAGAAGTATAGATTTATAGGCGCTGCACGCTTCACGCAGGCGGTGAGTATATTATATTATTTAATATTATACAGTAAAAATAAATAAAGCATATCTGTTGTATTGTGCGACACGTAGCTACACTAGCTACACTAGCTGGCCGGCTAGTTTACTTGCACTGGTTTTCCACTGTTTACTCATGAGCAGTGTTTATACATCTGTTTATAAACACATTCATGTATTTCTAATCGTTATTAACAGATATGCCGTGTAAAAAAGGCACTTTAATCTTGCTATAGAGTGCAGATTAGCCTAAAAGGAATGAATGAATGAATGAATGAGTGAAACAAATAGAAAATGTTTTTGTTTTTTTTAAAAGAAGCTCTCTAACAAAGGCTGTATCCCAAATGGAGATCTGCTTTATACATTAAGTACCCTAGATAGGGTTTCACCCAATCTAGTGCACTATACAGTATATACAACAGGAAGTTATTTGGGGTTAATTTCCTGACTTGATGTGTTGTGGTTGAAATAATTTGCCTTTACTCATTATGGAGTGCATGAGATTTCAGATTCGTGCCCTATATAAGGACACTACCTATGGTATGAAATAAGGAAAGGGCATTATATCGAAAGGCAGGAACTGTGGGGTGATAAACTGTACCACTTACTAACTAGAACCAGAATATACATATAATCAGCATTACTATTACCATCCCACAATTTATTATTATTATTAGTATTTTATTCCTCTTACATCACAACAGTTTGCCTTCTGTAAATTATAAACAAACATCTCCTTATGTCAAGAAAACCTCCCAATATCAACAGTTACACAACTGTACACGATTGTAAAGCTGTTCGTGTTCACTGACACGTCTGCCCACTGGCACTACACCATCCACCCTCCCTCCATCTCGAAAGCTCTGGCTTGCTTTGTGAGCTGCATCCTGATTGGTCAGGTGGTAACCAGGGGCATGACGACTCCTCAGCGATATTAAATACCCTGTGTTTTGTTGTTGATTTATAAACGTATTCAGTGCATGATTTTTCCCACCTAAAGTAACTCCACTTTGTGGTAAGTTTATAGTTCCACACCTCGCTTAATTAAACACAGCAGTATTTACCCACTCTGTTAGCTCAGCGCTAGTCACACTAGGTGTCCGTACACATCCTGATCAGGGTTGGAGAGTAAATGGTGTGTTTTCGTTTCCCTCCAGGTGAGATGAGGGCCCTATGTGTGCTGCTGCTGGTGTTTGGTTTAGCAGTGCTGTCATGTGAGCACGGGCACCACCACGGGCACCACCATGACCACCACCACGGGCACCACCATGGGCACCACCACGGACACCACCACGGGCACCACCACGGGCACCACCACGGGCACCACCACGGGCATCATCATGACGACGTAAAGCTGTTTCATGGTGCAAGCAAATGGAGTGCTGAGGCCAATCTGCCTCCTGAGGAGGAGCTTCTGCATGACCACGGGCATGATGATGGCCATGACCACGGGCATGATGATGGCCATGACCACGGGCATGATGATCATGGACATGACCACGACCAAGACCACGGGCATGCCCACGATCACGGACATGACCACGGGCATGCCCACGATCACGGACATGACCACGGGCACGCCCACGATCACGGACAAGACCACGGGCACGCCCACGATCATGGACATGACCGTGGGCACACCCACAATCATGGACATGCCCACGGGCACACCCACAAACCCATGCACAGCCCTGGCAAAGAACGCATGAAGCACGAGTCGCAGGCTGAGAGCCGGGACTCAGTACAGTTGTGGATGCAGGTAAATACTGTGATATCAGATTTCACTCACACTGGAGACTCGATTACACAGTTTTTAAATATGTTTATGTGGAGCGTCCACTGTACACGTCCCTGTGATTGAGCCGTTACTATAGAAACAGTAACATATTAGAATGAGCGCATGAATATAAACCTGCACTACAGTCAGAGCTGCTGTTATAGAAAATTAATCAACACCTTCTGACCAATCAGCATCCATAATTCACTCAGTAATTCGTGTGTAGTGATGGAATAAGTAATTGAAATAATGTACTAAGTGAAAGGACCACGTGTTGCAGTAAGAAGGATCAGCCACCAGAGGTCAGCAGAGAGGCAGGTTTAATGCCACTGTGTACACAATGACGCAGAAATAGTGGAAAGACAATCGTGTACCTCTTAACTGTTTCACATTTGAACTAATTAACATGTCTGGAATTTTTTTAATAGCTTTGCTTCAGTCTAAATGATTTGTGTTTTTCATGAATAATCCATAAAGTGAAAGCCCCCCCCCCCCCCCCCCACACACACACACACACACACACTTCTGTTTAATATGACCTCGTCAGCCAGTCACTTGAAGTCATGCAAGTTGTTCGGTTTTATTTTGTAGGCAGTGGGAGCGACGTTGCTGATCAGTGCTGCGCCCTTCCTCATCCTCTTCCTCATCCCAGTGCAGTCGAACTCGGATCAGCACCAGAACCTACTGAAGATCCTGCTGAGCTTTGCTTCGGGAGGGCTGCTGGGGGACGCCTTCTTGCACCTCATTCCTCACGCGCTGGGTTAGTACACGGGGGGGGACAAATGTTGATGGGGAACAAAAACCAAATCAAATCTGCGGATTATTCTTCTTCCTGCAGGATTAGATTTCTGTACTGTGTGTCTGTAGTAATTCTGTTCGATTCACAGGGGATAAGTAACCACTGTATTAATCACATAAAAGTTCACCTCACTTTAATACAGACTAATTGTTTAGTCCTTCATTATAAGTGTTTGTTGTAGGAGGCGTTGTGTAGACCGTCATTAGTAGGGTAGGTCACGTGACCATAACACATACAGTATACAGTCTGGACCTGTGCTACTAAACTAATAACTTGCATAAAACACCCAGAAGCATCGCTTCTCTGATACGTCCTTCTAAACGGCGTCTATATTTTATTGCTTTGTGCTTTTTAAACTCTGTTTGGGGATGCTAGAAAAGAACGAGCGCTTCCTGGAGGGTCTTTATACTGAGGGGAAAAACCACAAAATCTCTTTTCACACAGAATAACACAATCTTTATCAACATGTCCACTTACAAGGGATATCTATATATCTATCTATCTGTCTATTAGTACATATACTACAGTTATGATGATAACATCCCACCTCCACATGTAAAACTAATACAAACAAGGGTTTAAAAAAATATTTTTCAAAATAAATTTCTTAATTTAAGCAGCAACCCTAGTGTACACACACACACACACACACACACACACACACACTAGTGAGATTAATCTCACTCGGATTGTTTTTTCCGTCTTTCCTCCAATCCAGCGCCTCACTCTCACCATGGAAACGAGGGCCAATCAGCTGCCGCCGAGGAGTCACATGGCCATTCTCATGGTACATTACTGCACTGATATATGGGAAATAATAAACAATACTGATGGAGAAGGAGATCATCTCTAAGTGTGTTTGTGTGTGTGCAGGTGTGGCACACGATCACATGATGTCTGTGGGTCTGTGGGTTCTTGGCGGCATCGTGGCGTTCCTGGTGGTGGAGAAGTTTGTGCGTCTGCTAAAGGGAGGACACTCTCATTCGCACTCGCACGCTCACTCGCACGGTAAAAGTCGCCCGGGAAAATAACGTTCCTTTGGCAGTGCAGACATTTCCAGAACGTGTCTGAATGTTGTATCTTCACAGCTGCTCCGAAATGTAAGGACAGCGACGGGGAGGAGGAGGAGAAGAAGAAGGAAGGAGGGAAGAAAGATCAGAAAAAGGACAAGAAGGTGAAGAAAGTGAAAGAAGAGAGCTCGGGTAAGAGATGCTGTTGCTGTTGATGTTTTGCAATATTTCGATACGTCATCAAGTTCTTCAGATTATGAACATAGAATCTCTCTCTCTCACCTTCTCCCTCCCTCTCTCTTTCTCCCCTTTCTCTCTCTCTCTCTCTCTCTCTCTCTCACCTTCTCCCTCCCTCTCTCTTTCTCCCCTCTCTCGCTCTATCTCTGTAGACATTAAAGTATCGGGTTACCTGAACCTGGCCGCTGATTTCACCCACAACTTCACGGACGGTCTGGCCATCGGTGCCTCATTCCTGGTCAGTCCTGCCGTTGGCGTGGTAACCACCATCACCATCCTCCTGCATGAGGTGCCACATGAGATCGGAGACTTCGCCATCCTCGTCCAGTCAGGATGCACCAAGAAGAAGGTGTGCCGATTCAGTGTTCTGATTAGTCAGCTACAGAGTTAATATTAATAACACAATTATTGTTATTATTAATTTTTGTTCTATTTGTTTATTTATTGATTGATTTATTTAACCAGGCTAGACACATTGAGACAAAAATTTGGGACAGTCGACTGTTTATCACTGTGTAACATCAGCTTTTATTTTAATAACACTTATTATGCGTTTGGACTCTGAGTGAGGACACCAGATGGTTAAGTTTAGCAAGCAGAATTTTCCCCCTTCATCCATTATACATTTCTTCAACTGCACAACTGTACGAGTCATCGTCGCTTTATTTTGCGCTCCATAGTGCACCACGTGTTCTCAATGGGAGACAGGTCAGGACTGCAGCAGGCCATGATAGAATCTGCACTCTCTGTTTACACAGCCATGCGCTTTTAATCCAGGCAGAATGTGGTTTGTCCTGCTCTGGATGGCAGCGTATGCTGCTCCAAAATGTGTACATATCTTTCTGCATTAATGCTGCCCTCACAGATGTGCAAGTTACACCTGCCATGGGCACTGACACGCCCCCATACCATGACAAACGCTGTCTTTTGGACCTGACGCTGATAACAGCTCGGACGGTCCTTTTCCTCTTTGGCCCGGAGAACACTGGACAGAGTTGATGTACGGCTTCTGCTTTGCATAGTAAAGCATCAACCTGCATCTGTGCAGCGGTGAATGCAGCGGTGAATGGTGTCGACTGACATAGGTTTACCAAAGTATTCCCGAGCCATCTCCATTACAGACTCATGATGGTTTTTAAGACCGTTATGTCTGAGGGATCAAAAATTAACGTTAATCTTCAAAAAAAAAAAAAAAAAAAAAAACAATTATGCAGTTGATTCAGTAAAACATCAAATCCCTCGTCTTTATACTTTTTTTGTTTAAATACAAGTCAAAGTACATTTACAAGTCACTCCTCTGTGTTTTTTATTAGCATTTTCCAACTTTTTCGGAACTGGGGTTGTAGAACCCCACAGGAGCAGGAAACAGATTACATAATATAAAAATTATCAAATGTATATACACTTGATTTTTGGACCACGATGCTATAAAATCCAATGGCTGTATTGTGGTCATGTGACCTCTTTCATTATTTTCCACCCATTTTTTTCCCTAGGCCATGTGTCTCCAGCTCCTCACCGCCATCGGCGCGTTAGCCGGCACCGCCTGCTCCCTATTGGCCGAGGGCGTGGGTGCGGCCGCCACCGCCTGGATCCTGCCCTTCACGGCCGGCGGCTTCGTTTACATCGCCACGGTGACAGTGCTGCCGGAGCTGTTGAGTGGCCGCTCGAGCGCGGGTCAGTCGGTGATGGAGGTCGCTGCCATGCTGTTCGGCGTCGGGATGATGGTCATCATCGCCGAGTACGAGTGAGACGCAGCGAGAGACTGAATTCTTTCAAGACTCAGGGGAAGATAAATAGATGTGTAAATGTGTCCATGATGATTACAGCTGAGAGTGAGAGTGAGTGAGTGAGTGAGCGAGCGAATGAGAATTGGAGGCTTTTGTAAGAGAAGTGCACTAAAAGACCGAGCCCTTTCACGTCCCGAACGCACCGACAGCACTGGACATCATAACGTCCTCCCGATCGAGGGACCCATTTACTGTCATCTGAAACCACACACACATTTGCAGTTGCTTTTTTTGATTAATATCCAAATAATGCACAATTTAAAGTTGTTGTTTTTTTTGACAGCAATGTTCTGTGTTGCTTTCTGAAAAGTGGAAAGTCTTGCTGGCTCGTATTAACCATAGATGTCCATATTAGTGCCCTAGATAGGCGACAAAGTGCGCACTACCGCAACCATGTAAGTGTAACGTACAAATTTGCTTTGATTTACATCGTTTTCCAAAAGCAGGTCTTTTTTTAATAAAGATTTTTGTTTTCTTTTTCTGATTTTTAATTTTTTTTAACTTGTAAACCCCGGGGGCCTGGGCTACTGATCCTTGTTCAACAGTGACTTTCCACCAAATTAACTTTATCGAGTCTAATCTAGGAAAATAATGTATGTAAAGTTTCTTTCATGTAACGTTAAGAAGTGTAACATCTGGGACTCGGAGATAACATACCTGCATGTGAAGCATCTCCTTCATGTTAATCTGGTGTTTTGTGCTGGAAAACATATCCACAATTTTAGCTTCGAGTCACTGAGTAGAATGAGCTCTCTAGGTGTCTAATATGGATATTTATCACGTCCAGCTGTTCATTCTGGAGTATTTGGGTTATGCGTGTTGTCCGGATCAAGCCAGCAGATGCAGTAAGACTTAACGAGCATGTTGTAACAGGAGTCTACATCAGCACTTTGACTGGAGAAAGTCTGGCGTTATAGTTTACAAACTTTTTCCACTTTTAGAGCTGGAATGCGTTAGTGATGCTCACAGGAAGGCACGCGCTTTATTTTTTTTCAGCCACTTTGATGTCCGTGTCACTTCCTCTTTTTGTAAAAGTCCTTCGCAGTACCTGAACCGTCTGTTGTGTTTTCACGCATGTGCCGAGAATCAATTCTAAACCGTTTAACAATATTCATATATGGTTATTGTGGACGCTTAAATATTGGCACCTTCTCTCTTTTTCTGTTTGTGTGGATGCGTAATCATGACGATAACTGTCGAAGCCTTTATTCTGGTTGACAAAACTGTCACAAGACTGTATTTAACTACACTACTTTAGAGATTGTATTTTAGCCAACTGAGCTTTCGCTAACTGAGCTAGCATGTTCCATATGCTACCCGTTATGTTGGCTAGCTAACTGACGAAGTGTCCACGATATCATAAATCGTAGAGTTTATATTCGGCACATGCCTACATGTAGTCTGTTGTCTTATTTTTATTACTTTGTTGAGTTTTATTTGTGCTTGACTGTAGTTTCATTCTGTCACAAATGTCTCCAAGTCATTCCCTCCATGTTTCTGTTTTTTTATCGCTATATAAAGTGAACGTAGAGAACACGTCGTTCGTCTTGGTGTTGTTTGTGTGGTACGTGCACTAGAACGGTTTCTGTTTGAGATCCACATTCATGATTGAGAGATTACTTTTGTCACATATACATGAGGATACACACGACGTGAAACGGTGATATTGACACTGTGACTGTAAGTACACAATAAATATGAATGAGAAAAATATAAGAAATTAAACTATTAGAATTTAATGAAACAGGGAATTGAATAAAGACTTTAAAAATAATAGGTGATGATGAGTGGATGGTGGAAGTGAGAAGATTAATCCACGGCAATAAATTTGAAAATGCATCTTTTCCCTCTACATTTTGTTTTCCATTCATGCTGAGACTGCTGGTTGTTGTGTTTCGGTTGTTGTCCAGCGCAAACTCAGCTTTGTGTGAACGTTCCCAACCGGGTGGATTTGAAAACGCTGTTTTCGTGTTGTAGTGTGGACTGAAAAACAGACATTCAATAACAATCCCTGGCATACTTACTCTATGTGCTAAACGTATGTATTCTTTTTGTGAAGATAAAGTACATACTTTTGAGTGTGTAGTAAAATAAGTATACAAGTACTGGGACATACTAACACGTCGTGTAATGGAAGAGAGCGTTGTCGACGTAAACAAAAACTCCTCGTTGCATTTCAGATTTTCGTCGTTCATTATTCTTTACGTCATTTATTTTATACAATTTCATTTACCATTCCCCTGATTTATTTTTACACATCTCATTTACACCTCTCTAAAATGTGTTTTTTGCAGTGCTTCCTGTATAAACAGATCTATTTCACCCACAATGCAAGGGTTCTGATAGTTAGCCGGTCAGGCCTATACTTGGTTGCTGGGTAATATCTGGCACTCAAACACTGTGTGAACAGATAATGGTGGACTCCAGTGAGTTTAAGAGGAAATTCTGTCCCATTTCCGCTATCACTAATATGTTAACCTTGGCCTTGACTTGGTCTCGACCCGCTTAAGAATCATACGTGACTGAATCTCTGCTCAAGTCCTGGTCTTGGACTCGATAGTGGTGGTCTTGACTAGAGCCATAATGTGTGTGAACAGAACATAATCAGTGTGTGTTACTGAACAGCGCCTTTACCGAGTGGAATCTGCTGAATAAGATTGGTGGCTGCTGCTGCTTTCGCTTAAACTTTCTTGCTTGTTCCTCTGCTCGAGCCTCTTTAGAACCTAATACCCAACCAAAAAACCACTGAGGAACCCTTTTTATCTCAGGAGTATAGCGTGTGAGATAATCCACTTAGTGATGAAAACACATACCTATACGACAGTGAGGAAAAACTCCACAAGGAGAGAAAAGGACTGTCAGCTGTGTGCCACTGTTCTCAGATCAGTGTGTGTGTGTGCTGGCTGTACTGATATCCTGCATCTTCAAGCTGAACTTCAGATAGAGTCTAACACTGAGCTGCTTCTGATCCATCTACAATAGAGTTTCAATTCTACACAACGCTGACATTTCTGTCTTTACTCTCTTCACTGTCCTGTTGCTCTTCCTGTAGTTTTTGCTGAAATAAAGCTTTTGGACGTTGTGTGTTCTTTTATTAGAGTTAATAGTGATGATCAGTGTGATGAGAGAGTGTGTTTAGCTGTAGATTCAGTGCTGTGTGTTGTGCTTCAGTGAGTTTGACTGAAGGAAGTTGAACATCTGGTGAAGTTTCTGCTCTATTCTGGGAGATAGAAACACATTCAGCCTGGTTAATGTAAATCTCAGATACACCTCACTGCTCCTCACTGAGTTTCAGCTCCACGGTTATATTTTATATTTAAGCTGTTAGTGTTCTTCCAAGTGTCAAAGTCAATAAAGATTTTATTAAAATAGTTATTTCATCCGTTTGAAAATTATGTTGGTCACAATGACACATTTCCCCCAGGACCCAGTAAGTACTGGTTACTTTGGACACTGAAAGGTTTTTCTATTTAACAGTTATTTTAATTTTAATTCATGTATTAATTATACAGTTGACTGAATTAACTCTAAAGTCACTTCAGGTGTTTGAAAGTGTGTAGGTCTTTCCTGTCCAGTTATAATTAGAGTGTGGTACATTTTACTGTATCACTGAATCCAGCTCTAGAGGCAATAAAAGAACTGAAACTCGTGTGTGAACACAACACACCCCACACCCTCCTAGTCCTGGTAAGTGTGTGCGCGCTGATTTAATGGCAGCTGTCTGTGTACGAGAGGTCATTGTTGTGTGTTTCAGCCACTACCAGCAGGGGGCAGCCCATTTGCCGTCTCAAAATTATAAGACTTCTAATGAGTGATTATGAATGTGAATAAATTTGCACTGAACTATGAATAAAGTAAAATTGTGCTGCTTTGGAGAAAGTGAATTTCTTCTCTTGTATTGTAGCACTGTAGGATTGGCTGTAGATTACTAACTTTGTCACCTCTGCTCTCTAACTGGAGTATTCATTTATTTCCCTCCCAGGTAGACTGTACCAGCAATTCCTTATAGGGAAGGATTGTTTTTCTTCCCAGGACTGATCCGTTATTTTTGTGTGCTATATGTGCAGGTAGAATAATTTTCTCAAGAAAACTTCTGTTGTGTTTGCTGGGACATGGAGCCCTCCCAAATGTAGTCGGGTTCTGATTCTGATGAAGACTCGGGTTGAGCGAGTCAGTTTTGGTTTGGTGGGTTAAGGGGTGTATGGTTTGATTAGCATTACCAGATCTTATTTTTAACATGATCTGCTTTGGACAATAATACATAATACAATAATAATAATACATTTTATTGCTTCTGATCTTGTGTTTGTTTTAATTATTATTTGGAGGAAAACCATAAATCATGTTATAGCTGAAGGCCTTTCATCTCCTGACTGGAATCCCTGTGAAAACTTAGATATTGTGAGACCTCGTAACATTGGGGAATTGTAAACGATGTGGCAAGAATGATAGCCGAAATGCTGCAAAAAGCAAATTATTTGTTATTGTAGATGTTTTGAAGCTGAAACTGCCAATAACTGCTTTAAATAAAGTATCAATGTGGTTAATTTGTGGTGTCTGAAAATGTTTTTCTTTTTCCCCCTTCATCAATTTAATTTTTTAAACACATGATTTAGGGGGAAAAAAAGCTCATGAGTTCTTATATTAAGTACAAAGTCAAAACATAGTATCGTGTAAATATGAAGGTGATGTAAGTATTGGAAATGTATTAAATAGCAAAAACAAAAGTGTCTGGATACTTATTTCCCTTCTCACTGTACCCAAACATAAGTGGGGAAAGATGCCTAAAGATGGTAAATGAGTTGAATATAATATAACACTACTTTTATGGTAGAGGATGTTGTTGTGACTCACCCCATGCCATCTTGAAACTCAGGCCTCAGTATACAAAAGAGCTGAGTAAACTGAGCAAACCACAATCAATACCCAAGAGTTCAAACCCAAGTACAGAACATATAATGGGGAGGAACAGAAACTTCCAAAAAGGGAAATAAGTAATAATCTCAGGCCAACACACTCTACACTGGTTATGGAGAAAAGTAACAAGCTGAAAAAGCACTCTCCTAAATCAGGAGTTGAGATACTGAGAATGATAACAAAGACAAGGATAAACTAAAGGAATAAACTTGACTGTCAGGGGAGAAACCACTGACTGCTCACTACAGAGAACTAAACAGGAAATAAAAGACTCAAGACGGTGATTAGGGTGATATGGTGAAGTCAACTCAGCGCAAAGGAATGGCCTAAAGTTCAGCTCCAGGTTTCAATATACAGCTACAAACATGCGCATGCACGGTGAACTCAAGAACTCAAGTGTGTTGAGCGACTTGTAAGCAGCCCATAAATAGACCAGTCACAGGTGGAGCTGGGTGCCACTAATTACGAAGAGGCAGCTCTCTGTCTCCATCTGGTGGTAGGCCGGGGCCATGTTGATGCCTCTTACAATATACAGTAATAACAGCATCTTTACAGAGTTGAATTTGCTGAGTATGCTTGGCTTGTCTCATGTCTCATATGTTTGTCTCAAGTGTTCTTGATTGTTCCTGTGGGTGAACCTCTGAGCCAAAGAACCAGTGAGGAACCCTTTTTTTCTCAGGAATGTAGCGAGTGAAATAATCCACCTCCTGATGAAAACACGTACCTGTGTCACAGTGAGGAAAAAAAATCACCAAAGAGAGAAAAGGACACTGTAGTGATGTGTACTTGATGATGTTTTGTGTGTGTGTGTGTGTGTGTGTGTGTGTGTGTGTTGACTGTACTGACAGATGAATAAAGTGGACTCCTCTGACAGATGTGTGTGTGTGTGTGTGCATTAGTGAGTTAGTGTGTGTGTGTTTTCTCTCATCCACATTGTGTGTCATTGTGCTGTATCACATCCTCCCTCTCAGCACCTGCAGTCGCTCCCAGCTGCAGCAGAGCTTCTCTGTGCACTTTCACTGACCGAGGTTTTTGTACGGCGCTCTAACACTGTGTGAACACTCCACCACTATGGTAACTCTGACAGTAGTAATCTCCTGCATCTTCAGCCTGGACTCCACTGATGGTCAGAGTGAAGTCAGTCTTAGATCCACTGCCGCTGAAACGAGCTGGAGTGCCTGAGAACAGGTGACTCACATAGTGCACTAGGAGTTTAGGAGCTTCTCCAGGTTTCTGAAGGTACCAGGCTAGACAGTCATATGATACACCAGTTGGCCCACAGTCATGATAAACAGCAGTGCTGAATCTACAGTTGATGGTGACTGTGTTTCCTGGAACAACAGTTTCCACTGAAGGAGTCTGAGTCACAGTCACCTGACCTCTGGATCCTGAAGAGAAACATAGATTGTGTTTATTTGTTGTAAAGTGGTGTAGAATTAGTATGAGATGAAGTGTGTGAGGCTGTGAGTTGATGTTAAACTCTCACCTTGAGTCCAGAGGGCCAGTGTGCAGATGAAGACGCGGATCAAAGTCATGGTTGCTGTGGGTGAAGTTATGGAGCTGCAGCTCTCAGTCATGAAGTGTTAAAGTCACAGGGCTATAAACACTCGCAGAGCACTGAAGCATGGACTGCTGATGCAAAGTGTGTGTGTGTGTGTGTGTGAGTGTGTATGTTTGTGTGTGTGTGTTTGTGTGTGTGTGTGTGTGTGTGTGCACTACAGTGTGACGGAGGTTTTTGTACGATGGTTTCATTAGAATATATCACTGTGGAGGACTTTTGGTGGAGGCTCCAAACTCGTTGTGAAAAGTAAGTAAAAGTTTATTCTCTTCATCAGTTACTTTATACACGAACAAACTTCAGATAAACTGCATGATTAAATGAAGTGAAATGTTTGTCAGTTGAGGATTTTAAATTGTTTCAGCATCATAAAGGATCCATAATAAATGTGTATGAACATTCAGTAAACATACAGAAACTAACCCAGGTCAGTGTTTCATACATTGTAAAGTTGTTCTCTAGTATAGCTCTAATAACCTTAATATTTGTTGTGCTGATACTCTTTCTACTGGAACGTGTTTGTGCTGCTGCAGAGATTCCAGTTTTGTCTCTGTTGGAGTTTAGAGTGTTTCCAGAATAAACTGTTATACTGAATGTTTCAGTATTGGAACACGGTTTTAGATGCAGTTACTGAATAGTAGTGGGTGAAACACAAAATCGGACAGAAAACGGATTATGGTGTGCATTTAAAGTTAACTAAGCTGTAACTCCTTTTGTCACTGTATAAAGTTATAAATAATTCATTTTCTCGGGTTTTGTTTCTCCTCTCCAGCCGGTCCCACGGTGAAGCCCTCCGTGTCTCTGCTCCCTCCGTCTCCTCTGCAGCTGTCTGAGGGATCGGCCTCGCTGCTCTGCCTGCTGTCTGGCTACTCTCCACAGGGGGCGCTGGTGAGCTGGACAGTGGATGGCTCAGAGGTGAAGGACGGGGTTCTGACCAGCTCAGAAGAACAGAAGAAGGACGGGTACACACGCAGCAGCACCCTGACCCTCAGCAAAGACCTCTGGGAAAAGGGGGAGGAGTTTGTCTGTACAGTCTCCCATGACTGCGGCTATCATCCGGTCACGTTCAGAAAGAGTCAGTGTGAAGTCTAACAGCTCCAAGATAGAGTCTAACACTGAGCTGCTTCTGATCCATCTACAATAGAGTTTCAATTCTACACAACGCTGACATTTCTGTCTTTACTCTCTTCACTGTCCTGTTGCTCTTCCTGTAGTTTTTGCTGAAATAAAGCTGAGTTTTGGACCTTGTGTGTTCTTTTATTAGAGTTAATAGTGATGATCAGTGTGATGAGAGTGTGGGATTAGCTGTAGATTCAGTGCTGTGTGTTGTGCTTCAGTGAGTTTGACTGAAGGAAGTTGAACATCTGGTGAAGTTTCTGCTCTATTCTGGGAGAAATGAAACTATTCAGTCCTGTTAATGCAAATCACTGCTCTCTCTCTCTCTCTCTCTCTCTCTCTCTCTGTCTAAATGGTAAATGGTGCACTTATATAGCGCTTTTATCCAAAGCTTTTATCCTTACACTGTGTCTCATTCACCCATTCACACACACACACTCACACACCAATGGTAGCAGAGCTGCCATGCAAGGCACTAACTTGCCATCGGGAGCAACTTGGGGTTCAGTGTCTTGCCTGAGGACACTTTGGCATGTGGAGTGTGGGCCGGGAATGAAACCGCCTATGCTACTGTGGCAGTGTAAGTGATTTGGCTATCCTATTGGCTCTGCCCGGGGTATGGCTTCAGCAGACCAATAAGGTGGGAGCTACCCGATTATTTAAGGACCCTTATTTGGTAGGGGCATAGGTGTCTTGGTGAATCTGAGTTCCTCGCTCCCCTGGCATTTCCATTTCCCATTTCTGTTCAGGCTTTGCTCACGGCGTAATGAGGTGAACATCTCAAGGCTAATTTGTTTATTTATAGTGTTAGAGCAGCGATGGTGGTGCATGCATTGTGGCGAGTTGGTGCCGGAGGTCGCGTCCAGTGATCACACCATTTAGTCGGTGGAGAATTATATGTACAGTATCTCACAAAAGTGAGTACACCCCTCACATTTTTGTAAATAAATTTGATTATATCTTTTCATGTGACAACACTGAAGAAATGACACTTTGCTACAATGTAAAGTAGTGAGTGTACAGCTTGTGTAAAGGTGTAAATTTGCTGTCCCCTCAAAATAACTCAACACACAGACATTAATGTAGAAACTGCTGGCAACAAAAGTGAGTACACCCCTAAGTGAAAATGTCCAAATTGGGCCCAATTAGCCATTTTCCTTCCCCGGTGTCATGTGACTTGTTAGTGTTACAAGGTCTCAAGTGTGAATGGGAAGCGGGTGTGTTAAATTTGGTGTCATCGCTCTCACACTCCCTCATACTGGTCACTGGAAGTTCAACATGGCACCTCATGGCAAAGAACTCTCTGAGGATCTGAAAAAAAGAGTTGCTGCTCTACATAAAGATGGCCTAGGCTATAAGAAGATTGCCAAGACTCTGACACTGAGCTGCAGCATGGTGGCCAAGACCATACAGCGGTTTAACAGGACAGGTTCCACTCAAAACAGGCCTCGCCATGGTGAACCAAAGAAGTTGAGTGCACGTGCTCAGCGTCATATCCAGAGGTTGTCTTTGGGAAATTGACGTATGAGTGCTGCCAGCATTGCTGCAGAGGTTGAAGGTGTGGGGGGTCAGCCGGTCAGTGCTCAGACCATACGCCGCACACTGCATCAAATCGGTCTGCATGACTGTCGTCCCAGAAGGAAGCCTCTTTTAAAGATGATGCACAAGAAAGCCCACAGTTTGCTGAAGACAAGCAGACTAAGGACATGGATTACTGGAACCATGTCCTGTGGTCTGATGAGACCAATATAAACTTATTTGGTTCAGATGGTGTCAAGCGTGTGTGGCGGCAACAAGGCGAGGAGTACAAAGACAAGTGTGTCTTGCCTACAGTCAAGCATGGTGGTGGGAGTGTCATGGTCTGGGGCTGCATGAGTGCTGCTGGCACTGGGGAGCCACACTTCACTGAGGGAACCATGAATGCCAACATGTACTGTGACATACTGAAGCAGAGGATGATCCCTCCCTTCAGAGACTGGGCCGTAGGGCAGTATTCCAGCATGACAACAACCACTGCCTTGCTAAAGAAGCTGAGGGTGAAGGTGATGGACTGGCCAAGCATGTCTCCAGACCTAAACCCTATTGAGAATCTGTGGGGCATCCTCAAACGGAAGGTGGAGGAGCACAAGGTCTCTAACATCCACCAGCTACGTGATGTCATCATGGAGGAGTGGAAGAGGACTCCAGTGGAACCTGTGAAGCTCTGGTGAACTCCATGCCCAAGAGGGTTAAGGCAGTGCTGGAAAATAATGGTGGCCAAACAAAATATTGACACTTTGGGCCCAATTTGGACATTTTCACTTAGGGGTGTACTCACTTTTGTTGCCAGCGGTTTAGACATTAATGGCTGTGTGTTGAGTTATTTTGAGGCGACAGCTAATTTACACTGTTACACAAGCTGTACACTCACTACTTTACATTGTAGCAAAGTGTCATTTCTTCAGTGTTGTCACATGAAAAGATATAATCAAATATTTACAAAAATATGTGGGGTGTACTCACTTTTGTGAGATACTGTAGTTCCTGTTTATGTATCCATGATTGCTTAAGTCCTAGTTACAGCTGGTTTCTGGTTTTGTCCTGAGCTTTTCTGTTTTGCAGGCTATGGTATTGCAGGCTACAAGTATTTCAAACACTTGAGAGGTAACAGAGTATTGACTGTGCCTGCATCGTAGATTTGCTCAGTGGACTTTTCTCTGGATTAGAATAAGCTAGAATTAGTTTCAGACACAGTTTGAGGAAAAGAAAGAACAAGAGGTGAATGATTTTACAAAATGCAGGAAGATTGAGAGGTTTTCAAATGCATAAGCACACTCATATTCACTCACGATGAAAACCTTCCATCACTGCTAAGCAAAGAGAAATACATGTTATGGCACACTGGTGCATGCATGCATGTGTGTCAGGATTTACGTACATGTTTGTGGGTGCATGCTGTACAGAAAGATACGCTGTATGGCCCAAAGTATGTGCACGCCTGACCATCACACTCATATGTGCTTTATCCACAAACTATTGACAGCGCAAGTCGAACCTGAATTATCCCTCCACACTGCCTGTTAAAAAAACGTCTTCTGTTGGCTTGAAAACCTATCTGGTTTGATAATATGCACAATGTGAGATTTTAGAAAAGAAAATCTGGTTTGCATTTAAACATCATCAAAGACCTGCTACATTTACAGTGTCGTACTTCCTGGAATGACGTCATATAAGATGTCGGAGTCACGTGTCTCAGTTGGAGGTCCTGATTGGTTGATCACAGTAGGGACTCCCAATGCTTGAATGTCATGTTGCATTCTGGGTATTGTAGCGTTTGGGTGAAAAACATAATAAAATCATGAATTCTGTTAAACCATGGACAGTAAGTGATGCAGTCCCATGCAACAGAATACTACATACCATACCAAATGATATAATAAATTCTAGTTTTATTTCAGACGTCTTCTTTAATATTAACCTTGAGCACTCCGGCACAATAAAATACACTTTTAACATAACACATATGACATCTTACTTAAGGGAAGATTTAAAAAATGATATTTAGATCAAAATAACAGATTTTATGAAGACAACCTGATAACAAAGTAGACAAACTGTCGGTGTGTGTGATAAATGTAATAGTCATGTTTGTCTCCAATGCGGTTTACCTGCTGCACAATGATCACTATAGCAACGTAGCATTATTCATGGTTTTGACTTTGAATTAACATGCACACCTTTTATCAGTGATACATAGCTCTGGAATTCACAGTACTAAAGAAATATACATATTGAAATTAATAACCAGTATTAAAATAATAATCCATATTTCACCTTCCTGGGCGAATATGTTCCATTTCAGAACAGAACAGCACTCTCACTGTGAGTCAGGGATTTTAGGATTTACAGTCCAGTACAGTGTTGGTAATGTTTAAGATCAGGACTAGTCACTAAGAGAGATCATTTTAGCTGTGAATTAGACTGAAATGTCTTTCTGAGTTCCTCATTGCATCATTATAGTTAACGGTGGCTGAAGGAACATCATCCAACAACAGGAGATTAACGTGGATGAATTGGAAGGGCAGTGACTGGGCCGGGCCATGAGTTACTGGGTATAGCTTAGACGTTACATGTGCTTCTGATACAATTATTAAACTTGAGATGTGAGAAGATATAAAACATCATTGTTTTGGTTAGCATTCCACATGATAGATGATACCCAGATTAACATAAAAATCCCAGAATGGCTGTTAGAAATGGACTGTTAGCAGATCATGTTTCAGGAGTGGGTTATAGACAAGCTGTTTCTAACTCCTCTGATATGGAAACAGTCAAGATTGTGTACGTGTAGGACTTTATGTGGTTTAGATTAGTGTGTATGTGTGTGTGTGTGTGTGTGCTCACTGTACTGATCTCCTGCATCTTCAAGCTGGACTTCATTGAGTTTAAGATGAAATTCTATCTCATATCCACTATCACTAATATGATCAGTTAAAACTGATCCACAGCTGAGGAAGGTGGACTCCTCTCACAGATGTGTGTGTGCATTGGTGAGTTAGTGTGTGTGTGCTTTCTCTCGTCCACAGTGTGTGTCATTGTGCTGTATCACTTCCTCCCCCTCAGCACCTGCAGTCGCTCCCAGCTGCAGCAGAGCTTCTCTGTGCACTTTCACTGACCGAGGTTTTTGTACGGCGCTCTAACGCTGTGTGAACACATCACCACTATGGTAACTCTGACAGTAGTAATCTCCTGCATCTTCAGCCTGGACTCCACTGATGGTCAGAGTGAAGTCAGTCTTAGATCCACTGCCGCTGAAACGAGTTGGAGTGCCTGAGAACAGGTGACTCACATAGTGCACTAGGAGTTTAGGAGCTTCTCCAGGTTTCTGAAGGTACCAGGCTAGACAGTCATATGATACACCAGTTGGCCCACAGTCATGATAAACAGCAGTGCTGAATCTACAGTTGATGGTGACTGTGTTTCCTGGAACAACAGTTTGCACTGAAGGAGTCTGAGTCACAGTCACCTGACCTCTGGATCCTGAAGAGAAACATAGATTGTGTTTATTTGTTGTAAAGTGGTGTAGAATTAGTATGAGATGAAGTGTGTGAGGCTGTGAGTTGATGTTCAACTCTCACCTTGAGTCCAGAGGGCCAGTGTGCAGATGAAGACGCGGATCAAAGTCATGGTTGCTGTGGGTGAAGTTATGGAGCTGCAGCTCTCAGTCATGAAGTGTTAAAGTCACAGGGCTATAAACACTCGCAGAGCACTGAAGCATGGACTGCTGATGCAAAGTGTGTGTGTGTGTGTGTTCCAAGATAGAGTCTAACACTGAGCTCCTTCTGATCCATCTACAATAGAGTTTCAATTCTACACAACGCTGACATTTCTGTCTTTACTCTCTTCACTGTCCTGTTGCTCTTCCTGTAGTTTTTGCTGAAATAAAGTTGAGTTTTGGACGTTGTGTGTTCTTTTATTAGAGTTAATAGTGATGATCAGTGTGATGAGAGTGTGGGATTAGCTGTAGATTCAGTGCTGTGTGTTGTGCTTCAGTGAGTTTGACTGAAGGAAGTTGAACATCTGGTGAAGATTCTGCTCTATTCTGGGAGAAATGAAACTATTCAGTCCTGTTAATGCAAATCACCTCTCTCTCTCTCTCTCTCTCTCTCTCTCTCTAAATGGTAAATGGTCTGTACTTATATAGCGCTTTTATCCAAAGCGCCTTACACTGTGTCTCATTCACCCATTCACACACACATTCACACACCAATGGTAGCAGAGCTGCCATGCAAGGCACTGACTTGCCATCGGGAGCAACTTGGGTTTCAGTGTCTTGCCCAAGGACACTTCGATATGTGGAGTCATGTGGGCCGGGAATGAAACAGCCTATGCTACTGTGGCAGGGTAAGTGATTTGGCTCTGCTCGGGGTATGGCTTCGGCAGACCAATAAGGTGAGAGCTACCCGATTATTTAAGGACCCTTATTTGGTAGGGGCATGGGTGTCTTGGTGAATCCGAGTTCTTCGCTCCCCTGGCATTTCTGGTTCCCATTTCTGTTCAGGCATTGCTCACGGTGTAATGAGGTGAACATCTCAAGGCTAATTTGTTTATTTATAGTGTTAGAGCGGCGCTGGTGGCATGTGCATTGTGGCGAGTTGGCGCCGGAGGTCGTGTTCAGTGATCACACCATTTAGTCGGTGGAGAATTATATGTACAGTATGTCACAAAAGTGAGTACACCCCTCACATTTTTGTAAATATTTGATTATAACTTTTCATGTGACAACACTGAAGAAATGACACTTTGCTACAATGTAAAGTAGTGAGTGTACAGCTTGTGTAACAGTGTGAATTTGCTGTCCCCTCAAAATAACTCAACACACAGCCATTAGTGTCTAAACCGCTGGCAAAAAAAGTGAGTACACCCCTAAGTGAAAATATCCAAATTGGGTCCTGTCACGTATCTTGACGTAACGGAGATGAGGCAGGATGCAATTGCAGTATGAACAGTTTTATTTAAGAGAGAGACAGGCAGACAAATCCAAAACGTGATCCACAAACGTAATCCAGTAACATGCAAAGTTCAGGCGATCGGCAAACAGGCATAAAGGGGCGAGGCAGGAATCAAAATCGCGGTCACGGAAATTCAGGGTCGAGAAACAAAACAAGAAACATGAACTGTAGCGTGGGACTGGTAGCGGAGAAACCAGCGTGAACTAAACTAACGAACCTAAACATGAACCATGAAACATGACATGAACTGTGACTATGACTATGACTATGGTTATCTACCGTAAGGACTCTAAACTAAGATACTATAATTCAATATTCCGCGCCCTGTGCTGGGAGGCGCGCGGTATATATACAAACATAATCAGCGTCGTAATGGCTGACGGCTGAGGGCGATTCAGACACACATGAAACAACAACCAATGACAGAACGGGGAGGAGACATGACAGAACCATAACAAATGCACGTGTCGAAATGTCATGATTTTCCACAACGGAAAAGCAGGTTCTCGCGCACCTGCTCGTGCACGCGTGCTCACATGCTCCACAAGGGGAACTCGTGACAGGCCCAATTAGCCATTGTCCCTCCCCGGTGTCATGTGACTTGTTAGTGTTACAAGGTCTCAGGTGTGAATGGGGAGCGGGTGTGTTAAATTTGGTGTCATCGCTCTCACACTCCCTCATACTGGTCACTGGAAGTTCAACATGGCACCTCATGGCAAAGAACTCTCTGAGGATCTGAAAAAAAGAATTGTTGCTCTACATAAAGATGGCCTAGGCTATAAGAACATTACCAAGACCCTGACACTGAGCTGCAATATGCACAATGTGAGATTTTAGAAAAGAAAATCTGGTTTGCATTTAAACATCATCAAAGACCTGCTACATTTACAGTGTCGTACTTCCTGGAATGACGTCATATGAGATGTCAGAGTCACGTGTCTCAGTTGGAGGTCCTGATTGGTCGATCACAGTAGGGACTCCCAATGCTTGAATGTTATGTTGCATTCTGGGTATTGTAGCGTCTGGGTGAAAAACATAATAAAATCATGAATTCTTTTAAACCATGGACAGTAAGTGATGCAGTCCCATGCAACAGAATACTACATACCATACCAAATGATATAATAAATTCTAGTTTTATGACAGACGTCTTCTTTAATATTAACCTTGAGCACTCCGGCACGATAAAATGCACTTTTAACATAACATATATGACATCTTACTTAAGGGAAGATTTAAAAAATGATATTTAGATCAAAATAACAGATTTTATGAAGACAACCTGACAACAAAGTAGACAAACTGTCTGTGTGCGTGACAAATGTAATAGTCATGTTTGTCTCCAATGCGGTTTACCTGCTGCACAATGATCACTATAGCAACGTAGCATTATTCATGGCTTTCACTTTGAATTAACATGCACACCTTTTATCAGTGATACATAGCTCTGGAATTCACAGGACTAAATAAATATACATATTGAAATTAATAACCAGTATTAAAATAATAATCCATATTTCACCTTCCTGGGTGAATATATTCTGTTTCAGAACAGAACAGCACTCTCACTGCGTGAGTCAGGGATTTTAGGATTTACAGTCCAGTACAGTGTTGGTAATGTTTAAGATCAGTGCTAGTCACTAAGAGAGATCATTTTAGCTGTGAATTAGACTGAAATGTCTTTCTGAGTTCCTCATTGCATCATTATAGTTAACGGTGGCTGAAGGAACATCATCCAGCAACAGGAGATTAACGTGGATGAATTGGAAGGGCAGTGACTGGGCCGGGCCATGAGTTACTGGGTATAGCTTAGATGTTACATGTGCTTCTGATACAATTATTAAACTTGAGATGTGAGAAGATATAAAACATCATTGTTTTGGTTAGCATTCCACATGATAGATGATACCCAGATTAACATAAAAATCCCAGAATGGCTGTTAGAAATGGACTGTTAGCAGATCATGTTTCAGGAGTGGGTTATAGACAAGCTGTTTCTAACTCCTCTGATATGGAAACAATCAAGATTGTGTACATATAGGACTTTATGTAGTTTAGATTAGTGTGTGTGTGTGTGTGTGTGTGTGTGTGCTCACTGTACTGATCTCCTGCATCTTCAAGCTGGACTTCATTGAGTTTAACATGAAATTGTCTCATATCCGCTATCACTAATATGATCAGTTAAAACTGATCCACAGCTGAGGAAGGTGGACTCCTCTCACAGATGTGTGTGTGCATTAGTGAGTTAGTGTGTGTGTGTTTTCTCTCATCCACAGTGTGTGTCATTGTGCTGTATCACTTCCTCCCCCTCAGCACCTGCAGTCGCTCCCAGCTGCAGCAGAGCTTCTCTGTGCACTCTCACTGACCGAGGTTTTTGTACGGCGCTCTAACACTGTGTGAACACATAGCTACCACTGATCTTATGTGAACTCTGACAGTAGTAATCTCCTGCATCTTCAGCCTGGACTCCACTGATGGTCAGAGTGAAGTCAGTCTTAGATCCACCGCCGCTGAAACGAGCTGGAGTGCCTGAGAACAGGTGACTCACATAGTGCACTAGGAGTTTAGGAGCTTCTCCAGGTTTCTGAAGGTACCAGGCTAGACAGTCATATGATACACCAGTTGGCCCACAGTCATGCCAAACAGCAGTGCTGAATCTACAGTTGATGGTGACTGTGTTTCCTGGAACAACAGTTTCCACTGAAGGAGTCTGAGTCACAGTCACCTGACCTCTGGATCCTGAAGAGAAACATAGATTGTGTTTATTTGTTGTAAAGTGGTGTAGAATTAGTATGAGATGAAGTGTGTGAGGCTGTGAGTTGATGTTCAACTCTCACCTTGAGTCCAGAGGGCCAGTGTGCAGATGAAGACGCTGATCAAAGTCATGGTTGCTGCGGGTGAAGTTATGGAGCTGCAGCTCTCAGTCATGAAGTGTTAAAGTCACAGGGCTATAAACACTCGCAGAGCACTGAAGCATGGACTGCTGATGCAAAGTGTGTGTGAGAGTGTGTGTGTGTGTGTGTGTGTGTGTGTGTGTGTGTGTGTGTGTGTGTGTGTGTGTGTGTGTGTGTGTACTGCAGTGTGACGGAGGTTTTTGTACGATGGTTTCATTAGAATATATCACTGTGGACGACTTTTGGTGGAGGCTCCAAACTCGTTATGAAAAGTAAGTAAAAGTTTATTCTCTTCATCAGTTACTTTATACACGAACAAACTTCAGATAAACTGTATGATTAAATGAAGTGAAAAGTTTGTCAGTTGAGGATTTTAAATTGTTTCATCATCATAAAGGATCCATAATAAATGTGTATGAACATTCAGTAAACATACAGAAACTAACCCAGGTCAGTGTTTCATACATTGTAAAGTTGTTCTTGTTGCTGATATAAAATCCAGACGAAAGCTGCTGTGTTAAAAACGGAATATTTCTCGATTATAACTCTAATAACATTAATATTTGTTGTGCTGATAGGTTAAAGTGTTTTTTCCCCCAGATTAATTACAGTGGAGGTGTACATCATTAATTTATTTAGTATTTTATTTTAATACAATGACATTGCCTAGAGCTAAAGCTGAACACCAGAATAAAGTTGAATAAAGTTCTAGATCCATGATGTAAAGACTAACTAGGAAATGTTCTCCTTCTACTGGAACGTGTTCGTGCTGCTGCAGAGATTCCAGTTTTGCTTCTGTTTGAGTTCACAGAATTTACACAATATTTCTAAATGTGTGTGTGTTTGTTGTCTCCAGCGGGTCGCACAGCTCCCTCCGTGTCTCTGCTCCCTCCGTCCCCTCTGCAGCTGTCTGAGGGATCGGCCTCGCTGCTCTGCCTGCTGTCTGGCTACTCTCCACAGGGGGCGGTGGTGAGCTGGACAGTGGATGGCTCAGAGGTGAAGGACGGGGTTCTGACCAGCGCAGAAGAACAGAAGAACGGCCGTTACAGCCGCAGCAGCACCCTGACCCTCAGCAAAGCACTCTGGGAAAAGGAGGAGGAGTTTGTCTGTAGGGTCTCCCATGACAACGTTAACCATCCGGTCACGTTCAGAAAGAGTCAGTGTGAAGTCTAACAGCTCCAAGATAGAGTCTAACACTGAGCTGCTTCTGATCCATCTACAATAGAGTTTCAATTCTACACAATGCTGACATTTCTGTCTTTACTCTCTTCACTGTCCTGTTGCTCTTCCTGTAGTTTTTGCTGAAATAAAGCTGAGTTTTGGACCTTGTGTTCTTTTATTAGAGTTAATAGTCATTATCAGTGTGATGAGAGAGTGTGTTTAGCTGTAGATTCAGTGCTGTGTGTTGTGCTTCAGTGAGTTTGACTGAAGGAAGTTGAACATCTGGTGAAGTTTCCGCTCTATTCTGGGAGAAATTAAACTATTCATTCCTGTTAATGCAAATCACTTCTCTCTCTCTCTCTCTCTCTCTCTCTCTCTCTCTCTCTCTCTCTCTCTCTCTTTCTCTCTCTTTGCACTTAGACACTAATACTGTTTGTTGTTGTGCAGCTAAGTGTTTAAAGTACTTTATTACCTTTACTTATTTATTGATTGTTTCAGTCCTCCAAGATGTAAGTTCAAGCCCCTTCACTCTCTGTGTGACATAGTCACAGTTTCATAGTGTGCAATAGTCATAACCCATATCCTGTACCTTATTCTGACTTAAAAAATAACTGACACAGGCAGTCATAAAATTTTACCTGACAATCTCAAATCCCTTGTAAAAACACAGTTACAAATCGGTTTAAGTCAATTATATCCGAATGATATTTTCAATCTGGATTACAGGCTACAGGCTATGTGGTGATTCTTAGCTTTGTGAAATTATATTTAAATAATCCAAACAAGTCCTGGAGCCGGCTGCAGTCACATGGTATTTCTCCCTGAGTTCAGCATTGAATATTTTTAGGTTGTCACACTGCACCCTAGTGGTGAATGTTAAATCTTTAATAATTAGCAGATGACAATAAGTATTTTTTTTCTTTTATCCAACCTATAATAGCTAATATTCTGAGTAAATTTAAGTAGAAATACCTTATATACACTATATGGCCCAAAGTATATGGACACCTGACCATCACACCCATATGTGGTTTCATCCAAACTATTTAACCCAAATTATAGAGAATGACTTTGTTTGCTGTAGCATTACAATTTCCCTTCAGTGAGTTCCACACCCTGTTCATTCTTCATGTCTAGATCCTAATTGTGTCTCATCACTAAATCCTAATCATTCCTTGTCCTTTTATCGGGTTTATTCTGAATACCTTTTTCCTTACTTCCTGTTCATTTCCCAGTCCTAGTTCCAGTGTCACGATTTCCCCTCGAGCTAGTGCTGTTGCATGCAGCGTGCTCGGAAACCCAAAGCGTGAGCTAGCGCAAGCCCTTAGCAAATGCATGCTTTTGGGTCTTCAGTGACATTGACTTTGTTTACTTTCGACACTTGCTTTTGTTATGGTTTATGCCCTGTCTCTGCACCTGTATTGTCATTGGTTGTTTCCCGTATGTGTGTCATCATTGTTCTCAGCTGTCTTATGATTTGGATTTGTCTACTTGTCTCTCTTTATTAAAAGCTCTTATCTGCACTTGCATCCGTCCTAGTCTTCATTACGTGGAATACGTGACAGAATATTTCGCCTTACCATGGATGCAGCAGGAAGACGGAGGAGACATCATGCTAAGGAAACCAAGCAAACTGTCCCAGTTTTGGATTTGATCCAGTTTCCTCAGTGGACTTTCGTAGATCTCCTAGATCCGTATGATGGGTTTTTTGGCTACCCTGAATATTTTCTTCCGTTCACCACCAATTGTGAGCAGGCAAACTGGGTGACCTCCTCCCCAAAGCTCCTGCCTAAGACCCACTGTGTGGTCTCCTCTGCTGAGCTTCAGACAGAGGTTAACGTAGCGACCTCATCTCCAGAGCTCCAGCCAGAGACCCTCGAGGTGGTCTCACCCACAGAGCTCCAGTTGGAGGTCAACATGGTATTGAAATTAATAACCAGTATTAAAATAATAATCCATATTTCACCTTCCTGGGTGAACATATTCTGCTTCAGAACAGAACAGCACTCTCACTGTGTGAGTCAGGGATTTTAGGATTTACAGTCCAGTACAGTGTTGGTAATGTTTAAGATCAGGACTAGTCACTAAGAGAGATCATTTTAGCTGTGAATTAGACTGAAATGTCTTTCTGAGTTTCTCATTGCATCATTATAGTTAACGGTGGCTGAAGGAACATCATCCAACAACAGGAGATTAACGTGGATGAATTGGAAGGGCAGTGACTGGGCCGGGCCATGAGTTACTGGGTATAGCTTAGACGTGAGTTGTGCTTTTGATACTGTTACAGCCCAGTCTATGTTAGACCGCACAGCCAAACCAGCTTGGGATTCAATTGGATTGACTTTTATATATGAGGGAATCCTGGAATAACAACACAAACAAGGTTGTGTGAAAAAGGTTGTGGTATATTGTAACAGACAATTATATACATATAACTGTACAAATTAACCAAACCAAGTGTAACTCTCAGGGTGGGCCAAGGCCAAAATAATAAACAAAAGAATTCTATTGTTTAGGTAGCTAGCTTACCTAAAAGGAAAAGAAAGAAAATACAAGGATACTTCCCTAACTACCTAAGTTAAGAAACAGAGACAAAAGGAACCCTCTCCCAAAAGAAATGTGAGCCACACCCCTACTGCCAGTGGACCAAGTGAACATATATACAAAAGTGAAGAGAATGCACAATAACAGATACAGGGACAACCAAACTCAAAAACTCAAAGTCCAAAAACCAGGCAAAAGTCAAAAATCAGAACAGCAGTTAGAAAATAGCAAACACAATCTCTAACCACCACGTAACCACCACGTAACCACCACGTAACCACCACGTAACCACCACGTAACCACCACGTAACCACCACGTAACCACCACGTAACCACCACGTAACCACCTCCAACATCCCACACCATTCTCACTCCTCTTCCTCTTTAAATATGGCCGCCATTTAGTGATGTCATCCTGGGAGGGGGGAGCAAGGCAGGCTAGGGCAGGCTGGAAACTCTGGGAGGGAGTTCGGACCTGCACACAAAATATGTCACAGCACACAAAAACTTCTCATCCCAAGATAGCGGGTTGTTACAATACAATTATTAAACTTGAGATGTGAGAAGATATAAAACATCATTGTTTTGGTTAGCATTCCACATGATAGATGATACCCAGATTAACATAAAAATCCCAGAATGGCTGTTAGAAATGGACTGTTAGCAGATCATGTTTCAGGAGTGGGTTATAGACAAGCTGTTTCTAACTCCTCTGATATGGAAACAGTCAAGATTGTGTACATATAGGACTTTATATGGTTTAGATTAGTGTGTGTGTGAGTGCATTAGTGAGTTTGTGTGGTGTGTTTTCTCTCGTCCACAGTGTGTGTAAAACTTCCTCCCCCTCAGCACCTGCAGTCGCTCCCAGCTGCAGCAGTGCTTCTCTGTGCACTCTCACTGATCGAGGTTTTTGTACGGCGCTCTAACGCTGTGTTACTCCCAGCTACCACTGATCCAGTGCTCCCCCGTACAGTAGTAATCACCTGCATCTTCAGTTTGGACTTCACTGATGGTCAGAGTGAAGTCAGTGTCAGTTCCACTGCCGTTAAAACGAGTTGGAATATCTGAGTGTAATTTTGTGGCCTCATATATCAGGAGTTTAGGAGCTTCTCCAGGTTTCTGCAGGTACCAGAATAGACTGCTACCACTATCCACTTTCAGACTGGTTCTACAGTTGATGGTGACTGTGTTTCCTGGAAACAGTTTGCACTGAGGGAGTCTGAGTCACAGTCCCCTGACCTCTGGATCCTGAAGAGAAACATAGATTGTGTTTATTTGCTGTAAAGTGGTGTAGAATTAGTATGAGATGAAGTGTGTGAGGCTGTGAGTTGATGTTAAACTCTCACCTTGAGTCCAGAGGGCCAGTGTGCAGATGAAGACGCAGATCAAAGTCATGGTTGCTGCGGGTGAAGTTGCTGAGCAGCAGCACAAAGTCACAGGGCTATAAACACTTGCAGTGCACTGAAGCATGGACTGCCAATGCAAAGTGGAACCTTGTGTGTGTGTGTGTGTGTGTGTGTGTGTGTGTGTGTGTGTGTGTGTGTGTGTGTGTGTGCACCGCAGTGTGATGGAGGTTTTTGTACGATGGTTTCATTAGAATGTATCACTGTGGTACACTTTTGGTGGAGGCACAAAACTTGTTATTAAAAGTAAGTGTGTTTTCTGTTTATTTTTAATACAAAATCCATTAAGTTCATTACTAATTACATAAAAAAAAATACTTAAACCAAACAAATTATTTATGTTTATAAATTATGCATAATTTATTTTTATTGTGGGCTGATATGATCTGATATGGAATACATTTTATTACCAGAATGGATCAAATATAAATGTACTTATTAATTCAATAAATGTATAATTATTAATGCTATAATGTTAAATACAGAATGAAATAATTATACACTTACATCTGACATTCAATTAATATGCAAGGTCTCTATGTAAAGCATTGAAGAGTTTACATAAGGTATCTTTAATGCAATTCAGTGTTTTTCAGATCCGCATCTAGACAAAACTGCATGTTTGTGTTAAACAGTAATTATTTCTGGGTTTATACTTGCTGAAAAATTGACGTATAAAGTAATTACAATTATTGTAAAAATGTATTTTTCCCAGATAAACTACAGTGAGGTATGTGCTTGTAGTGCTTTATTATTGGTCGGTGAAACAATTCCAGTGTTCAATTTTGAGGAAAGTTTTTAGATGTTTCAGTTGTTTGATGAACACTAAATCAGAAAGAAGGTGGATCATGTTAAATAATATCACCGTGATACAGCAGATGGTTTAACACCATGTGTCTTTATTCATATTCTATATTTTATCTTCATGAATATAAAATCAAATATATTGATGTTTCTCCACTGCATAATTTGAAGGTGTATGATTTGTTGTCTATGATGATAAAATGATGATTTGTACTAAAACCGACATGTTAAGTTATAACGCATTGCGTGAAACTCAGAGCATGAAGTCAAATTTCCACAAAGTTACAGAAATGTTCTCTAATAATTTGAATTGACCAGTTAATTGACTAGAAAACCAGTTCTCCATTTGTGTTTGAACAACATTTATATGATATGTGTGTGTGTGTGGGGGGGGGGGGGGGGGGGGGGGGGGGGTTTCGGGGGTATATCTTCTCCAGCCGGTCCCACGGTGAAGCCCTCCGTGTCTCTGCTCCCTCCGTCTCCTCTGCAGCTGTCTGAGGGATCGGCCTCGCTGCTCTGCCTGCTGTCTGGCTACTCTCCACAGGGGGCGCTGGTGAGCTGGACAGTGGACGGCTCAGAGGTGAAGGACAGGGTTCTGACCAGCGCAGAAGAACAGAAGAACGGCCGTTACAGCCGCAGCAGCACCCTGACCCTCAGCAAAGACCTCTGGGAAAATGGGGAGCAGTTTGTCTGTACGGTCTCCCATGACTGCGGCTATCATCCGGTCACGTTCAGAAAGAGTCAGTGTGAAGTCTAACAGCTCCAAGATAGAATTCAACACTGAGCTGCTTCTGATCCATCTACAAGAGTTTCAATTCTACACAACGCTGACATTTCTGTCTTTACTCTCTTCACTGTCCTGTTGCTCTTCCTGTAGTTTTTGCTGAAATAAAGCTGAGTTTTGGACCTTGTGTTCTTTTATTAGAGTTAATAGTGATGATCAGTGTGATGAGAGAGTGTGTTTAGCTGTAGATTCAGTGCTGTGTGTTGTGCTTCAGTGAGTTTGACTGAAGGAAGTTGAACATCTGGTAAAAGTGCTGCTCTATTCTGGGAGAAAAAAACACGTTCAAAAAAATAGTATAAGTAGGCGAGAGTTTGGTTTGGTTAGATTAGTTTTGTTTCTGTCTTACCTCCATGATCCATGATCCGGCCCGTATCAGCATCAATGCAATACTGTACATGTCCTTGTTTAAGTAATTATTATTAGGACTAACGTAGAGTGCAATTCATGTTCTGTAAATAATAGCGATCGCAGCATAACATCAAATCATTTAAACCCCACTAGAAAATAAATAAAACTGCTACAGATTTGTAACATCAATTCACGTTTGCTGTATAGAACTGTATAAAATATATATCATACCTAGCAATGTCATTTCAACTAGCCTACAACTAGCTAGTTAGCTAGCTCAACACAATATGCTAACTTTACTTTAAATACAGAATATGTAGCCATCCAACCTAACATATTAATAAGTTTATTCGGTTTATATGAGTAATAATTATGAGACATACTGAGAAAACGTGTAAGCTAACGAACTCGAGTCAGTCCCCTCAGTGGTTACCATGGTGACGCTCTGGTCAGAGCTAGCTATGACCAGTTTCTAGCTAGCGTTGCGCCATTAGCTACCTTAAACGAATATAACATTGCTTGCAATATACTGCATTAATCCACACATTAATCATAATAACACTCAAACATTGTGGGGGGGGGGGGGGGGGGGCAAAATAAAACATTTTAGCCAATAAATCTTTAATAACAAGTGTGGCGTGAGAAGGTTAAGATTTAAACAGCCTGTGATAGGATGAAGTGAGAAGAAGAAAGTTTTCCACAGAAGAGTAGTCTTTGTACCTCCCTCTAGCGGCACGAACTGTTACTACAGTGATCGCTGACCACAATAAAACAACATAATTTGGCTTTTTTTTATTTATTTGTCTTGGAGTAGGACTAAAGAGTAAAGATGCAAAAAATACTAGGTTTAATATGCCTTTTGTGTTATTTATTGGCAGATTGGGTTTGTCTTTGCTAATAATAAAGTATTTTAATTCATACTTGTATTAATGATCTTTTAAAAGCATAAAAGCATCAGTTATTTAAGGAATAAAACAGTCCATGTGAATAACTGCTAACTTCCTATAACAGCATGCCTTGAATTGTTTTATTCCTTTTATACCATAGAAAGCTGACAATTTTGCTTATTTATTAAATGACACCATTTTTTAGTCATTTCCATTTATATTTAACTTGTGGAACATTTGCAAAATGTTAGTTCCTGTTCTCACTTACATTAGTGCAGGTATACGTCGTCCTTCCCTCACCAGAGTTTCCATTCCTCCATGTTAATAATAATAATAAAAAGTTTATCATGTTACCGAGTACCAACCACAAACTATAAACTTCAGTCCTAAAGTTGTTGGAAAGGTTACAGTTTCACCCTTGACTGTTACAAAGTGCTGACACTGGAGACTCCTTCCATAAATGTTAATGTCTCTTTACAGAAAACAAACAGCTTTTTTTATTTAAAAATAAATAAATAAATCCATTTATGTGGAGCATCTGCCTTCCAAGTCCCTGTGAACGAGCTGTTACTATAGAAACATTAGAACAAATACATTAATATAAACTTCAAGGAAATCAGTCATTGCCTTCTGACCAATTAGAAAACAGAATTCAACAGTGCTGTGGTATTAATACAAATAAAACCCTTGGATAAAAATGTTGATGTTTATTCTGTGTGCAATCAAGCATTCATGTGTACAGAGAAACTCGTTATGCTCAGTGACAGGTGATCCGGCAACAAGTCATTAATAAATAACGTCATGTTATCATAGTCTCATTTTTTGTCAAATACTCTTGCCCTCGTTTTCTCCTGTCCTCGCACCTTTAGACACCGACAGGTTGCAGTGCACTGGATACGACTGTAAAATCTCAAAACGGTGCTAAAGTGTAACATGACGAACAAGGTGAAATTTCAGAACTATATCTGGATTGGGAAGGTAAAGTAGAAAACTGCTGACTGAACCTGTGACATCAGGTCAGATCTGGTGTCTTCGCATACGTCTTTATTTACACTTTGTATCATACAGATGCTGGACCTTCAACATGAGAACGTGTGTATAATTAAGTAATAGTTCATGTGCTGAGGTTCGGAGACACATTTTACATCAACTAAACACAGACTCTAACACACAGACAGGGTCTTGACCCTCATATGAAGATATTAAAAGTTAACACACTTAATTCTTTTACACCGATGCGTGGTTCCGATTTTCTTCAGGTCGTAGGTCTTCATGAAAAATCTCAAATCCTGTCCAGCGCTGCAAAACATAAAAAGTCAACACTTTAAAAGTACCGTGAAAATAATTCTCAGAGTTGCACTGTGAAGAACCCATCAGTTAAACAGTTATATAGTGATACTCCTCAGCATACAGTACAGTATGTCGTTCCTCTTGGTTTCCTCATCTAAGTCACATCCCAAACTGGCCATCTTTACTCACTTTGCAACACTACAACTCTATTCTGTGTTTTCCTGCTAACATTATGACATTTGTGAGCTACTAAAATCATTGGTGTCTAAGCAGCTGCTTTCACAAAACGAGACTGTCAACGATGCAAACTCTTAAAGATGTCTCGAGGTTTCAAGGGTTCAAGAGTTGCCCAGTTGGGATCGGTGACTCCTGGACTCACAATCCTGAAATCTGCTTATTACAGGCTAGAGGTGAAAATTGTTAAAATCCAGTCATAAGAAGTAGTAAAGAGCGTGTGTTGTGTTAGGTATCCCAAAGGCATTTAACAAAGCTTATACAGACGTGCCAAAAGGAATAACGCATGGTCTCACCAAGGGTGGGGGTCGTCTTACTGTGGCAAAAGTTGTCGGTGACAGCCCTAATAAATATAATTAACTGATGTTAAATATACACAATATACACTTGCCTAATGTTCACTAAGTCAGCAATACATTGATAGATTTTATCACATTATGAAAACTTTCTGTGATGTGCAGATGAGCACTGACTGAAACATTACTAATGTGTGACCGGGGGGGAGGGGAAGGGGCGGGGCTTACACTGTCACTATCGGAGTGTTCAAAACACCTTCCTGATTCATATGTTGATCATCTGCTCTTTTATTGGCAAAAAAAAAAGAAGACAGTTCTTTCGGCGTGTTTTTTGAGCAATGACTCGTACTAGCATACACTGCTGTTAAAATGCGGAGTCGCTATTTGAAATGGGTAAAAGGACGGCAGGTCTGCTTACGTAGACACAGTAATATTTTCAAACGGCTTACTTAAAAACCCTAACATGGAGTTCATTATTGAGCTTTAATGAATCTCAAAACTTGAGCAATTATTCTACATTTTGACATTTTACAACAGTAATTTATGTAGATTTTCTACTTTACTGTTACTGGGCAACTGAAAAAAGAACGTTTTCCTGCCTTCGCTGTGGACACGCCCATATCGAGCTTATTTTGTCAGGCGAATCAATTTGATTTAATCGTTTACAGTGGGAACACATTTACGTACATTAACCAGATGGCCTAATACCTGATCATTTTCATGCTATGTTAACTCACTCATGGTGAGAAAGCACAGAAATGACACTCCACATGATGGAAAGAAAAAAAATAACACGAGAAAAAAAAAAACCTAGGTAGCCAACATTTTAAAAAGTAATTCATGTGAAATGTGAAAAACAAAACGGCAGCAAATCAGGAAACATCTCAGAATAATGGATACTTTTTTCCTGAACATTGTTCACACTTTTTCAGGTCTGGCAATACTTCAATCTAAATTCCCGAGCTTTTTCAGATTTGCTTAAGAACCCTGATGACGCATGTTGCACTCGGTGTGAATTGAAAAGCCTAAACTGCAGAATAAATTAAGTTTATGTCTCCAGTTATAAAATAAAGTTTTGGTTATCTGGTACTGGACCTCAATGGAAGTGATTGATAAAGATGCAAAATAAAGAAACATTTATCTATAATTCAAGGTTGTGGTACTGACATCTGTGAGCTACATCACTGAACCAGCGTTTAATTATAATACTGATACCAAGTGCGAGTAATCACCATGCAGTACCACAGAATCTATGGGTTCCTTAAGGAACTGTATCTTCTCCAGTCAAGATAAAAATCAACCAAACAATGATGCAGATTTGAAGATGAGCAGCTGATGTTGTCTTGCTGTGGTGGATCAAGGCATGAAGATGTTTCTTCACATCTACAGGATTATAAAACTTGATTGATATGATCTGCTTATCAAGTGTAGCTGCCTCCATCTTCCTCCTTCAGAACGTGCTCCAACGGCGCTCCCTCATGCTCCATCTTTACCTGTCCCTCACCTGGGTAACCCTCATACTCCATCTCTGCCTCGTCCTGCCCCGACTCTGCCTCGTTGGTGTCGGTGCAGGCCGGTCTGTTGGCGAGGTGCTGGCAGCGCACCTGGTGTTTGAGGAAACTGTCCCTCCAGATGATCTTCTTGCCACAGACGTTGCACTCATAAGGCCGCAGGGCGCCGTGCGTCTTCACGTGCTTGGTCAGGTGGTGCTTCATCTTGAAACTCTTGGCACAGACGGGACAGATGAAGGGCCGCAAGTTCAGGTGCTGCATCTTGACGTGACGGTCTCGCATGCTCTTCAGCGTGAAGGCTTTACCGCAGTGGCAGAAGTGCACTTTGCCTGCGTAGGGTGTGAGGGACGGCGGAGACGAGGAGGAGGGCACAGGAGAGGAGGAAGGAGGGACGGAGAGGGATGAGAGAGCACCTGACGGCCAGTGAAGCTCTGAAGGCCCTAACACAAAGTCCACTCCACCCCCAGCATTGCCGGGTGACACAGGAAGCAAAGGCCTCTGGGAAACCTGTCCTGTGCCATCCTCAATCTCATCGTACGTCTCTCCCTCGAATCCTCCCTCTGCGAAACGTCCGAAGTCCACTTCTTCTACGTCCTTCTCGGCATCCTCGATTAACTTCCCGCCTGGCTGAGCGCACGGACCCGCCGACCAATCAGCTGCCGGCTGCCACTGAGCGCGAGCAGAAAGAGGACAGTGATCAGCGACGAGCACTTCCTGTGCATCCTGAGCTGCTGGCAGAAACCCTTCCTCCTGATCTTTGTCCCTCTCTGCACCCTCTCCCTCTCCCCCATTCTCCCCCTCCTTTTTAAGAGTTGCCCCTGAGCCACAGCCTCCTGAAGGAGAAGAGCAGAAGAGACGGTAAAAACACATACACAACAACGAACACACACACTCTCGCGGTGCAGAAAATGTCTGATCCGCTTTGAGGGAGAAAAAAAGCACAAAGACAGAGAGTGAGAGAGAGAGAGAGCGCGAGCTCCCCCTGGTGGACAGGAGTTAAAGTTAAACAGCAGTGATGCAGACGCTCCACTCACCGGCCCGTCGCTCCTCCTCCTCTGACTCCTCCCCTACACCTTCATCTGCCTCCATCCACCTCTCCCCTCGCCTCCTCTCCTCCTCGTCTACCTCCCTGTTCTCCCGGAGGCGAGAGCGCATCCAGTTGCGTCTCTCATTCGTAGCCTCTGGGCTACATGCCCGCTCTACTTCTCCAGCCGGGGGAGAATCGGCTCTGTGCTGGGGAGGCAGAAACAGCCTGGATTTTCCCCATTTACCCTGCTGGGGCACCTGCTGCGGCCTCCTCCAGGTGGCCAGAGGCGGAAGAGCAGCGCATTCTCCTCCGAGGGGCTTCTTCTGCTCCTCGGATTCAGTCAGGCAGTCTGAGCTGCTGGGACTTTGGTGCCTGGAGTTGCCAGGCTCTACGCCTGGGCTGGCCTGGGTCAAAGGTCGTGACCTCTTGAGGATATCCGTGCACTTGTCCACAATGTGCCACATCTGCAGAAAGCTGGCCACTGTGACGTAGTTGACGATGTCATCACGCACGATGCTCAGCTGGCCCGTGTAGGCCGAGTTGAGGACGCTCTCGAAGGCCAGAGGGTCCATGACGGACGGCAGAGACACCGTGCTCACGTTCTTCAGCAGCACCTGAGGGAACACGCAGAGAACGTTCCGGATTCACACACACACACACACTTCAGCTGATTGAAAGGCGTCTGGTTTCTCTGGAAACATAAGTATAAATTTTCACCCCCGCACAGACTTTACAACCAGGAAATAAACCTGAATTAATTGGGCTTTTGTGTCACGCGTCTACACAAATGGTCCACGACATCGAAGGGGACAAACATCAACGTCGTTTGTAAAGATGATTTACAAAAACTTGACGGCAGAAGTATTCACTCCCACGTCACGTGTTTATTCAAGCTGAGGATGGAATGTGAATTAAACCATGTTGTAGTTTTGTAAAAATGAAAACATGTACAGGATCGTTCGAGCTTTCATCCCAAGCACAGTCGTCGAGTTGTTTACATCGCCGTGGAGACACCACTGTCGATCATTTATGCAAACGGCCACACCCAAAAGA
The DNA here is from genome assembly GCF_001660625.3 of Ictalurus punctatus. Lineage (NCBI taxonomy): Eukaryota > Metazoa > Chordata > Actinopteri > Siluriformes > Ictaluridae > Ictalurus > Ictalurus punctatus. Next base: position 26,902,388 of record NC_030429.2, on the reverse strand, counting down.
AAAGGAGTTTAAAAAAATATTAAACTAAAACTCATTTGTAGTGGAGGATATAAATCTCTTTAAACTACGTGGTAAAAGTGAAGTGACATTTATTGTTACAGTGATCAAATCCTTCTGTCAGTTTCCAAGCTCCACAGTTAACATTTGAATCATTTTCAAAACACAACGCTAGGGCTGGGCGATATATCGATATAATAGCGATATTGTGATAAATGATTACGTGATACATTTTTCTGAGATATCGTTGGTATGGTGATTTTTCTTCAAACCTTTTTAATCATTACAAATTAAATGGTACTGAATGGATGCTGTTGATTTGACAGTTTTTTAAAAAAAAATTCATCTTCTTTATCTTTGTAGGGATTAAAGTATCGTCAAACTCGGTTTAAAAATTAGATACCAAATGACTGTTTGATATCTAAACGATGCATCGTGATACACATTGTGTATCGTAAAAATGTCCTCAAGTATTGTGATCTGATATTTTTGTCGTATCGCCCGGTCCAGATTAAAGCCTAGTGAGCAGGATGAGATTAAACTTAATCCTGGTCCTGGAAGGATGTTGTTGTTTTTTAAATTTGTTTTACATACCTGGTCGTGAAAGTAGGGCGAGGAAGCCGCCAGTACGCAGCGATGTGCCCTGAACACCTGTCCCTGAACCTGGATGGACAGATCACACAGTCGTCCTTCCTCTCGCTGACGGTTCAGGTTGTCCAGCACCTGTGCTCGCACGTTGGGGAAACACACCTGGACGACCGGCGCACTACTGCTCAGTGTCTTATCCATGACTCCTGCAGGAGGGGAAACACACACACACATTTTACAGTGTGCATTAATGAGCTCTTCAGGAAAACAGTGACGTGAAGAATATCTGCAGCAGGGTTTCCTGTGTGACATCCAGCTACCTAATTTGCATATTAACGTTGAATATGTATGAACTGAAATGCATATTTAAATGATCTCTGTCTCTGCAGCTAGACAGCAAAACGATATCAGAGTCTTGTCTACCTTCAGTGCCCAGCTATCGCGAACCAAACCTGGGCTGAATCCCAATTGGCTCCTTATTGTATAGATAAGTGCACTACAGTGCGAGTCGTTATTTCACCCCCTACCTAGTGCGCTTGTGTAGGGAGGAAAGAGCCATCTGACACTCAGCTCACTGAAGTGAGAAGAAAAAAACAACTCACCCACAAAATGTACGAATAAGAGCGCCTGCTTGTGGGATTGAAGTGTTAAATATCCACCTCGATAATTAATTTAGTTAATGCTAAGATACTAGGCAGATTTGCCAGCTAGATAATTGCTATTCTTGCTACTGTATAGTTAAAGCGATGTCTGTCGTCTCCATTTTTTGTACGTCGTCCTCTTCCTCTTCCTCTTTTTCTTCTTCTTCGATTGCTGTTGTTGTTCCGTGGTTTCCTTCTTCTGTGTGTTTTGACGCCGTGCGGTTCCGTTTAACGTGCAATACCGCCATCTACCGACCTGGAGTATAAAGTGTAATTTTATTTCTTCAAAATGATTGCAAAAAATATATATAACTTTTAGTACGCATCCATCTTCTACCGCTTAATCTTTTTCAGGGTCACCGGGAAACCTGGAGACTATCCCAGGAAGCATCAGGCACAAGGCAGGGTACAGGGTGCCAATCCATCACAGGGCACACTCACACACCCATTCATACACTACGGACACTTTAGACACTAGCCAATCAGCCTACCATGCATGTCTTTGGAGGAAACCGGAGTAAACCCACGCAGCCCGGCGAGAACATGCAAGCTCCACACACACCGTGTGTTTAACACTTTAATCCCACAAGCAGCCCCGGTGGGACTCGAACCCCGTACCCTGGTGGTGTGAGGCAAGCATGCCAACCTACGCATATGCATACATGTTCAGCAAAATTATATCAGTGTACACAATGCTGTTTTGTATTACAATAAATAAATAAATAAATAAAACAACGGATAATTTCTTTTTAAATTGGCAAATTATTTGCAGATATTCGCATTTATCGTATATTTGCAATTTGCAGTTGTTATTGTCAGTGATTCTTTGTTATGGGATAATACACCCAAATGTTTTCAAATACTTTTAATATTTAAAATATTAGTATGTTAATAAATTACACTAAATAACATCACCTAAATGTAGTTTTATGTAGTTTTATGGATAAAATATCACTTAAACACAAAACTGCTTGGTTTAGAAAACAGACCTACACTATGCAAAACCCATTGGCATGTCTAAGAAGTATGATTTGGTGAAGAACCACATATGGGTGTGATGATCAGCGGTGCACATACGTTTGTCCCGTTATATTGTATGATCTGTAAACAGATATGATATGATGTTCATTCATTCATTTATCTTCAGTAAGCGCTATATCCTGATCAGGATCACAGTGGATCTGGAGCACATCACAGTTTTTCGGAGTTTCACTGCATCAAGGGGTGAATACTTTTGCACTTTCAACTTTTATACTTTTTATTTGTTAAAAGTTTTTAATCCCATTTTTTAAAATACTTATGCCAGACACTAACTGTTAAACCAGAACAAATGCTCTGTTCAGAAATGTTTAGCGATCCATAACTAATGACAGACAGTTGAAGAGTCTCCAGACATGATTAGAACAAGAGCTGCTGTTAATGCAGCGTAAAGGAATATTTTTCTAATCCAAGCCGAGCCAGACCGAGTCTCTTCCTGCAGTCTGACCCGCCTGCCAGGCGCGGAGGTGGATCAGTCTTCCTGCAGCTACTGCAGCCAAGACCAACAGAGCTACAGCAACACCAGCCATCATCAGCAGTGTCTCACACACACTCACTCCACCTACAGAAAGGAAGAAGACCGAGAAAGATACAATGATGTGTGATCTTAGTCAAGATACACTATTTACACCATATGTTGAACTATTGTTCAATGAGCATGTTACAGTAAAATACCAGAAAACACGAGGCACAGTGGGATATTTTAGCTTTTCTTTGTCGACATCTGTAAGTTAGTGGATTGTTCTTTTGCCCTTTATTTTAGCATAAATATTGTGCCTTTAACTATTCTGCTTTTAACTTCCCTGATACATTGGACTATTGTGAATTCAGCTGTGAAACTCTTGTTTGGGCGTGGCCAGAGGTGTTGTACAAATTGGAACACAGCCTAATACGCAAACAAACAATTAAATTTTATCAGAATCACTAAGGATGCCACAAATATTGCAATATCGACATATTTAATGTGTTTCAGGGTGAACTGTTCCTTTCACATCATGGGTGAAGCTGACACACTACCAAAGCCTTCAAATTATATTATATGAAAAAAAATTTAAACAATTATTTTTATTAACTTAAATATCCTAAGTAAGATTATATCTTACAAAAGTGAAAAATTTTACACCAAAGTCTTGAAGCTGAAAGTTTGTATCTGCTTTGATTTTAATAAGAGTCAGAATTTTATCTTAAGATTACAAAATTGTCACACAGACCCTTGTAATTCAGTTTGTATTCAGTTAAAGTGAATCTCCCACACATACTTTTCGCTATCACATTGAGCTCCACTGTGCTCCTCATGCAGTGATATCGACCAGCGTCCGAATGCGAGACTCTCGATATGATCAGGATTAGACTTGTTGCTATGTTGTAACGTCTTTGTGGGTCTCTGATGTGTTTGATCACTTTTCCACCTTATATGGTGAGAATATCCACCCTGTTTCCGTCGACGTCTCTGCTCCAGGTCACGTTACCTTTGGTCTGTTCGCCACACTTTAGGACAGCAATGTTTTGCTCTGTAACCTCCACATGGTATGTCTCTGTCAGGAAGAAAACAAGAGAGCAGCTCTGAAATCACAGGTTTATATTAATGCGCTCATTCGTTATCGTTCTAATATGCTATCGTTTCTATAGTAACCGCTCATTCACGGGGACACGTACGGCGGCCGCTTCACATAAACAGATGTAAAAACATCTGTAACTGTTGGCATGGCGGAGTTTTCCGTAAGAAGACGTTTTTTTTTATGTTTCTGGAAGGAGTCTCCAGTGTCGACAGTTTGTAACCAGGCAAAACAAAATCCGTCGGTATCTTGTTATTGCGATTTAAGATTAATAACAAAAACGTTTTGTTATTGAAAGGAAATTCTCTTATGTCATGTATTTTCTTATATTATGAACTGCTGTCAAATACCTATGATGAATGTATTCACTTAATTACCTCTTCTGATAAGCTGATCAACTGCCATCCTTTATTATAGCTGACACATGTATTTTGTATACCTTGAAAAGACTTATTCTTGTGACTTATTTTTATGTGCCGTGTGCTTTGTTTGAATCGGTCTAGCACCTGCACAAATAGAAACCCACCCACGCAATGCTGTTAGCTATGTGTATAAACACTCCTGTTCTAGATGAAATAGACTGGAAGTCTCTGTGAACAGCACGCGTCAGTGTGTGTTCATTTAGACTCTCCAGGTGCCTGAACACTCTGCGGTCAATCACACTTTCTAGCTCATAGCAGCACAGAGCTAAGAGTTAAGAGAAGTAAAAAGGCTGAAAAGGCTGACGGAGGACTGAAGGACATGATCTGAGATTCTTTTGATCTCTAACAGTTATTATGATCAAATTTAAATAATATAAAATTATTAAGAATAAATGGAATAATATCACACTACTCTGAGAAATACTTTCATTGCATTATTATGTGAAAATAATGTTATTACGAGAAAATAGATTATTATAAGGAAATAACACTATGTTATTGTGTGAAAATATTGCCTTATAATGAGAAAATATCACATTATTACAAGAAAAATATTACCATAAATATTATATTAGGGTACAAAAGATAGTGCTATTACCTGAAAGTGCTGCATTACGAGATAATTACGTGAAAATATCACATTTGTGTTATTATAAGAAAAAACATTGAATTATCTATATTTTAACTTCATGCTTGGCTTAAACCGCAGTGAGATTTTAATATTGCTGTGTAAATGGTGTGGCCATTAGCACACGCACATTATGTACATTAAGTATTCTCAACTCCCAGCATTTAAACAGACCACTTTATTCCAGGCTGATCAACCTAAAAGATATGAAAACAACTTTAATTACAGCATATTAAATGTCTACAGGCTACAGACTTTGCTTGTATTTCCTCATTTGTAAGTCACCTTGGATAAGATGTAGCTTCTACTAAATGAATAAATATAAATGTAAATATACTTACTACCGTAAGTGGTGTGCAGGTTCCAGTAGAGCATCAGGACGATGAACAGATTCAGCTCCATCCTCTGATAGAACCAATGAGACTTTCTTATTTTTAACACCCATTTAACTGGTCACTGACAGGAACTATCTCATCTTTTCGGTTCACCTACATGTCTCAGGTTGGGAATCTGATTAAAACGGATCTCAGCACACAGGATATATATTTTTAGTTGTACCAGTGCAACAGAAGATGGTGTGAAGAGTATATATGCAGTCTCCTCTGAAAGAATTGGAACAGCAAGGTTAATTCTGTTTTTTTTGTTCACTATACATTGAAGACATTTGGGTTCGAGGTCAAAAAATTAACATGATACAACAGATCAAGATTTTAGTTTTCATCTCATTTAATTTCATCACCTAGATGAGTTAAACCATTTAAGACATGGCACCTTTTGCTTGAACCCACCCATTTTTTAAAGTGAGCAAAAATATGGGATCATGTTGACTGATAGGCGTTTCTTGCTCCCCAGGTGTGTACTGTTAAATTGATTGTTTAAAGTATTAACAGCTCTGAATGTCTATTTTTGGTCTGAGGCCTAGTTTTTGCCTGTGAAGACTGCATTTGTTGTTAAAAAGGATAAACCAACATGCAGACCAGAGAGCTGTCTATGGGAGAAAAGCAATCCATTTTGAAGCTGGGAAAAGAGGGAAAATCTATCAGAGCCACTGCACAAATGTTAGGCATAGACAATATAGCGATTTGGAATGTCCTGAAAAAGAAGGAAACCACTAGGATTCTAACAACCAGACACTAAACGGGTCAGCCAAGGAAAACAACAGCAGTTGATGATAGAACATTGTGAGAGCTGTGAAGAAAAACCTAAGAACAACAGTCAGTGACATCACCAACATCGTCCACAGAGTAGGGATGAAGGTATCACAATCCACCTTTCGAAGAATACTTCAAGAGCAGAATTATAGAGGCCAAACCACAAGATGCAAACCACTAAGCAATAAAAATTAGAAGTCCAGATTGGAATTCACAAAGAAATACAGAGATGAGTTACAAAAGCTCTAGAACCAAGACGAACCTCTACCAAAGTGATGGAAAGGCCAAACTGTATAGAAAGAAAGGATCTGCTCATGATCCAACACATACGAGCTCATCTGTGAAACATGGTGGAGGTAGCGTCATGGCTTGGGCTTGCATGGATGCTTCTGGAACATTCTCACTGATCTTTATTGATGATGAACTCGTGATGGTAGCAGCAGAATGAATTCAGAAGTCTACAGTAACATTCTATCCCCAATTTACAGAGAAATGCATCTAAATGAATCAGGAGGAACTTCATCATGCAGCAAGACAACGATCCAAAACACACTTCCACCTCAACACAGGACTTCATCAGGGGGAAAGTGGAAGGTTTTAGACTGGACAAGTCCATCACCAGACCTTCACCCAACTGATCAGCATCTCACCTCCTGAAGAGGAGACTGAAGGGAGAAACCCCCTGAGAAGAGTGAAGGGAGAAAGAATAACTGAAAGAAGCTGCAGTAAAAACCTGGAAAAGCAGCATAAAACTGGGTTGCTGGCTTGATGCAATTATTGCAAGCAAGAAATATGCAAACCAAATATTAAGCATTATTTACTTTAATTTACTTTGACTATCTGTTCCTATACTTTTGATGACCTAAAATTGGGTGGTCTGCCACCAAATGTGCTATGTTTTAAGTTGTTAAACACACTTGTATGTACATATGAGGAAGTACAAGCTGAAATTCTGCTCTGTTCTCTCATATCCATCTTTTCATCTTTTGATATATATATATATATTATATAGGCCGGCTGTAAGATGAAGAAATCTGGTGTTGACCAAAACTGAGTGTTGCTGTTAATAATATACATTGAAATCTCTACTTTAAAAAACAACCAAACACATTTTCATAAAACAATACCGAAAAGTATACACAGTATTTCCACTAACATAACTATTGTGCATTTATGTTCCTTGATACAGTTGACTATTGTGAATTCAGTGGTGGAACTCTATAAACAACATTAACAATACTATAAACAATATTAAAGCATTTACTCTAAAAGCTTCTTACACGTGTCCTTTGTACTCATGGCTCCAGTTGGTGTGGGTGTGGCCAGAGGTGTTGTACAAATTGGAACACAGCCTGAAAAAGAAACAACCAAACAGATAATTCAGTGTAACCAGAATCACTAAGGATGTCACAAATATTGGACTGTTCCTTTTACATACTGGGTGAAGTTGACACACTACCAAGGCCTTAAAATGATCAAATTATTATTATTATTTTTTTTTTTAAATGTTCATTTTATTAGCCTAAATATCCTATGTACATTAAATTGAACATATGCAGAAAGTTATACACCAAACTATAGAAGCTGAACGTTTGCATCTGCTTTGGCTTTATTGAGTCAGAATTTTCTCAGTATCTTTAGAATTTTCACACAGATCCTTGTAATTAAAATGTCTCAGTCTATGCGGTGTGTACAGAAAATATTCAGTTAAAACGTGACTTTACTTTTAACACACATTTAACTGGTCACTGACAGGAAGTGCCTCATCTTTGTGGTTCATCTACATGTATCTCAGCCCACAGGATATATATTTATAGTTGTAGCAGTGCAACAGAAGGTGGTGTGGAGAGTATCATATCAAGTGGGGTTTTATTGACATTCCTCTCTATAGCTTGGATACATTTGAATGAAATGTCATTTCTTCAGGACCATGGTGCAACACAGAACAGTACGCAGGTCTAGATAAAGTGCAAACACACCACAGTGCAGGATGAATACACAGAACAGGACAATAAATACACAGAACATGGCTGTAAACTGTAAGCTATTGTGTAATTTAGATGCACTAGTATAGCTGCAATATTGGCAGAAAAAACGAGATCCATAATATAAAAGTGACTGGTGCAGTTTTGTGGTACTTAGTCTTACAGGGTTAGGTGTGGCTAGCCCAGCTGAGCACTGGGAGGCAGTAGGGTGTTGAGTAATCTGACTGCCTCAGGAAAGAAATTGTTGCGGCGTCTGCTGGTGGTGGTACATATGCTTCTGTACCTTCTGCCAGATGGAAGACGGGTGAAGAGTCCGTAGGAGGGGTGAGAGGGGTCGTCCGCAATACTGGTGGCTTTGTGTATGCAGCAGATGTTGAAGGAGGTGTCAATGGTGGGTAGAGAGACTCAGATGATCTTTTCAGCTGTTCTCACATTCTGCTGTAGGGTCTCGAGATTGGAGGCTGTGCATTTCCCGTACCACACGGTGAGACAACTGATCAGGACATTTTCTATGGTTCCTCTGTAAAAGAAAGTGAAGATAGGAGGGGGGAGATTGGCTCTCTTCAGCCTCTGCAGGAATTGGAGGCACGTCTTTGCCTTCTTGGGTAGGCAGGTGGGGTTGAGTGTCCAGGAGAGGTCCTCCATCATGTGCACACCAAGAAAGCTGGAGCTTTTGAATCTCTCCACAGTTGTTCCATTGATGTGCAGTGGTGAGTGGTCCACTTGGGTCCTCCTGAAGTCCACAATCATCTCTTTACTCTTTTCAACATTAAGGTTCACCTCCTCTCTGTATGCTGACTCATCACTGATGCTGATGAGGCCCACGACTGAAGTGTGATCAGGAAACTTGATGATGTGATTTGAACTGTACTTTGCAGCAGATATGGCATCCTCAGTTGAGTGGTTGGGATGGTAGGTGTAGTGAAATGGGGCAAGTGTGGTGCGAAGACCACTCTTTATGTGTTTCGTGACTAGCCCCTTGAATCACTTCATGTTGATAGGTGTGAGTGTAACAGGCCGGGAGTCATTCAGGCAGGACACAGCTGATTTCTTCGGCAGAGGGATGATGGTGGTCAGGGATGACTGCTTGGCCCAGGGAAGGGTTGAAGATGTCTGTGAGGACATCTGCAAGCTGATCAGCACATTCCCTGAACACCCAGCCAAGTGTGTTGTATATATATATATACACACACACACGCCCTATGTATGTATGTATGTATGTATGTATGTATCTATCTATCTATCAGGCTTTGATATTATTGTCTCTTTAGTTAGAAGTTTTTATACAGTCTCCAATGACTCCTTTTCCTCCTTCACCATGCTTAAGTGACCGTCCTATCTGAACATATCTTACTTTTTTGTATTTCTATATTTTATTGTTATCATAATACATACTTCATGATTGCTGCAGTTATGACTGCATTAGATTATTATGTATCTGAGGCCTCTAGGAGACTTTAATTCTACCTTAATAATGAGTCTTTCCAGTTAAACATTGCAAACATAATAATTAGGGCATTCATTCAAGTTGTTGTGGATTTTTTTACTCATGAAATGAAATATCATAATCCAGGCTTACATTATATGTGATTTATTATTAACGAAACATCGATTTATACAAGTGTTATTTATTTTGTCAACATGAGTCATGGTGCATTACTACTGAAATGCATGGTTTGTTAATGCTAATTGATGCAGTAAATGTTAATGCAGTAGATGATGTTAGTTTGGTGTACTTTATTCCACACCCAAGCTTCATGATGCTATGCAAATCATTATAGCTTTTTAAACTTGATGAAATAGGGAAGTTGCAGCATATAATTATACACAAAAACCAAAATGTTACCCTATTTGTAACTTTTTTTAAATTGTTGTTGGAAGAAATTAAGTAGTCGTACAAGGAAAATCATTTCCACATCACAGATTGATATCATTCAGAATAATACAATTAAACCCTCAATCACAGTGCTAAATGTTGCAGTATGAAATGGTTAAGGACTCTGTTCCTCTCCTTTTCACCTCTCGTTACTTTCCGGGAGAATGAGGGCTCCAGGTATCAACACTTTCTTCGTTACCAGGACGCAGGCCATCATTGTGCCGATGTATGTTCATTGTAGGTAACCAATGTATTATATAATGTCTTAGAACACTTGGACAGACACAAGAGGGACAAAATGATGCTTGTCAATATTCCTTCATGTATACAACAGTATACAGTGCAATAAAGTTCATATTTAACATCAGAGAGTCAGATCCATCGCATTAGACATTATATATACTGTGATAAATCAGTGAAATGGACACAGACTCTACAGTGGTTAAAAAAGTACATATATGATAATAAAATATAAAATAGGAGCAATTACTGAGAAACACTGAACGGATAGTCTGTCAAGACTAGTAAAAGAAAAAATTACAGTGAACAAGCGGCTTAATTTGAATATTGAACCATTCTGAATTACAGTTAAAGCTATTATTGTGTGTGGTGAATGTGACTTAATGCCTTTATTAACCTTAACCATTAATGCACATGTTAATAGTTGTGGAATTCCCCCACAGTGCTGTTGGATTGTGATTGGTCAGAAGGTGTTGATTAATTCTCTATAACAGCAGCTCTGCCAGTAGTGCAGCTGCACATCACAGCTTTATATTAATGTGTTGTTTCTACATTATACTGTAGTAACAGCTCATTCACATGGACTTTATTTTTTCAAATGTGCGTAATTACCGATATGGTGAAGTTTCCTGTAAGGAGAAATTTATTTATTCGTTTATTGTTACCATTTATATAAAAGGGAAGCTGTAAGTTAAAGTATTCTTCAGGACAGAAGAGTTTATGTTTTGCAGTTTCTGATTAACATGACAAGCTGTGTACTGAGCGGATTCTTGACGGAAATGACTACTTATTTAATATACATATATCTCAAATGACACTCTGAGATATTTCTTGCTGAAAGGATTCACACTGCACAGAAGACTCACCTGGACCTTGGGATGTGCAGGGTTTGATTGAAGTCACTGTGTGGGGAAAAAAAAGCAGTGAATGTGTTAGTCTGTCCATTCATATCATTAATTATGCACTTTTCAGTCTCAATGCCATAAAAACGTGTTCCAACAGTGTAATATGATGCAAAACCAAAAATGCCAGTTTAATTAATTGGTGATTTCTGCACTTAATTGTATTTAGAATATGTATTGTTATGATGTAAAATTATTCCTTGAGCTCATGTATTGGCTTCCCTGATATCACTTCTGTGTTTGGTTTTAAAGGGGTCACATGATGCTTTTTAATGTTTTCCTTTTCCTTTAGTGTGTAATGTATCTGCATGTGAAAGATCTGCAAAGTTGCAAAGCTCATAGTCTCCTGCAGAGGGATTTATTCTATCTAACAGAGAGCACTGATCCAGACCCGCCTAAAACGCCTCGGTCCCAGTCCCGAGATCACAATTTGACTAACATAGATGCAGTATGTGTTAGTTTAGAACCATTTTTGAAACGGTATTTTATGCTGTCACTTCAGGACATAAAGTTGTTACAGTGAAGAAGACAAATTAGACATAATTTGTATGTCTAAATTCAGTTAAAATCGTATCTGAAAGGTAAGAGAGTTAGAAAATAAAATCTTACCTCTGTGAAACGTTCTGCTCAAGTCGTGCTTGAGAAAAGTTGGTTCTGACTGATCTGCTCGATCGTCCGCATTTCTGAATCTGACTCGGGTTCAAACTGATACGGTAAAACCCACAACATTATTAACTGTGTTTATAATTGCTTTAGAAGCCTTGGAAGCTGAAGCTCTCCATTATGGTAAGTGGTGTTACATTTCCAACACACACTTGAGGTTTTTGGCCAATCACAACGCAACGGATCAGCTGGCCAATCAGAGCACGCTGGGCTTTTTGGAAAGAGGGATTTGGAGAACCTGGAACTCAATCAGAGCCTTTAAGACCGACTGGGAATCGAGATACTGCCATAATGTACAGTATGTTAAAAATAATGGTTTTTTTTTTTTTTTTTTTACATTAAAGCATGTTAACCTATTCTATTACACCCAATAAACAAAATAACCAACTTTTAAAATCATCATATGACCCCTTTACAGAAATCTGACATAACACAGTAGGATAGTTAATTAAAAATGTCTGCATTTAAATAAAAGCATTTATAAACTGCTATAAACAGCAGTAAAAATGCAGCAATGTACGTATATGTTAATTTATTCTTGGATGAAGAGTATAATCCAAGTAAAAATTGAGATTTTTTAAAATCAATATAGTGCAATAGTGTTATTGATGTAGCACTTTTAACAAAGCACATCGTCACAAAGCGGCTTTACAGAAATCCACATATAGATTTACATGCCTAATGAAGAAGAAAAAAAAATTCCTGAGACAACATGAGGAAGAAACCTTGACTCGATATGGAAACTGTCCTCTTCTTGGTGACACTGCATAGTAGGACTTTAGATAATTACAGTAAACATTCATGCACTCAAAACACAAATACAAATAGAAATTCACATAGAGTTTGATCAAATGGAAGTTTTAATAATTTCTAAATACCTGTTGGGATTTCACTGCAGTTCTAGTTTATGCCCAAACATTCATTTTATTTCATGTGACAGAAATGACAGAAGTGAACCTACGTTACAGACGTGGAGTTCTTTGGGTGATCAGACAGGGAGTCATGTTCACTGGAGAAAAGAAAACCCTCTTAAGTCTTCTACCTTTTGTGTCCTGCTTTTAAACATCCCAAAGTTTAAGTTGCAGTACTCAGTAAAATCTTTCAAATATGGCTCATCGTAGCACAGTCTTACACACAATCATCACAGACTTACACACAATCATCACAATCTTACACACAATCATCACACTCTTACACACAATCATCACAGTCTTACACACAATCATCACAGTCTTACACACAATCATCACAGACTTACACACAATCATCACAGTCTTACACACAATCATCACAGACTTACACACAATCATCACAGACTTACACACAATCATCGCAGTCTTACACTCAATCATCGCAGTCTTACACACAATCATCACAGACTTACACACAATCATCGCAATCTTACACACAATCATCGCAGACTTACACACAATCATCGCAGACTTACACACAATCATCGCAGTCTTACACACAATCATCACAGTCTTACACACAATCATCACAGACTTACACACAATCATCACAATCTTACACACAATCATCGCAGACTTACACACAATCATCGCAGACTTACACACAATCATCGCAGTCTTACACACAATCATCACAATCTTGCACACAATCATCACAGACTTACACACAATCATCACAGTCTTACACACAATCATCACAGTCTTACACACAATCATCACAGACTTACACACAATCATCACAGACTTACACACAATCATCACAGACTTACACACAATCATCACAGACTTACACACAGTCATCACAGACTTACACACAATCATCACAATCTTACACACAATCATCACAGACTTACACACAATCATCACAATCTTACACACAATCATCGCAGTCTTACACACAATCATCACAGACTTACACACAATCATCACAATCTTACACACAATCATCACAGTCTTACACACAATCATCACAGTCTTACACACAATCATCACAGACTTACACACAATCATCACAGTCTTACACACAATCATCACAGTCTTACACACAATCATCACAGACTTACACACAATCATCACAATCTTACACACAATCATCACAGTCTTACACACAATCATCACAGACTTACACACAATCATCACAATCTTACACACAATTATCACAGTCTTACACACAATCATCACAGACTTACACACAATCATCACAATCTTGCACACAATCATCACAGTCTTACCTTGTGCTGTTCCGTTTATCACCAGTGTGGAGCGGTAACCCAAGAACAGCACTCAGGGGAAGCACACTGAAACACCAGACAGGGAGCATGCTGAGCCTTTAAAGTGGACTCTTACTGTTTTGAACGAGCTTAATGCTTACTTATTGAAATGAAGTGGACTTCATTTATATACTGAGATCTTTCCCACACTTTTCACCTGTGTTATCTCCCATAACTTCCCATGATGTTCACAGGGGCAGATGTGGAGATAGTTCTCACAGTCACCGGTACTGTTAGTGTTTGGATAAGACAAGTCCGTGACCTTGTGAATGGTTTGGAATGTAATCATTGACGTTTTAATTTGCCAGCAGAAAAGCAGCCCATTCATTTGTTTCACACATTTTCACATGTCAGTTTTATGATGTGTTGTTTGCATGTAATTTATTTTCACATGATTTTTTTAACATGATTAATTTTTCTACGTCATTTTTATAAAAAAAAAAAAATTCACAAGATTTTTTTTTTATGTTTACATTTTGCTCGTCCAGCTGATTTTTATTTATTTTTTTATCACTAGTGACTGACAAGAGAAGGTTAACAGTCTTGCTCAAGGACTCAACTGTGGCAGCCGTTATTTTCCATGTGATTACTCATTCTCATTTAACAGAACACATTTATCAGGAGATGTGTGAGAATCCACAGCGAGGCCAGATCATGTGTTTGTGCTGTACACCAGAGACATTTGGGTTTGAGAGCAAGAGATGGAGATGAGAAGAGAGTTTAGGATTTCAGCTTTTATTTCCTGGTGTTTACATCTAGACGTGTTAAACAACATAAAACATAAACCTTTTGTATCAGACCACCCAATTTTTTGGTGAGCAAAAGTATAGGAACAGGTAAGTCTTGAAGTTAATGAAAGTAAATAACACTTAATATTCGGTTGCATTTCCCTCGCTTGCAGTAACTGCATCAATCCTGCGACTCACTGACACCAAACTGTTGGTTTCTTCTGTTGTGAAGCTTCTCCAGGTTTTTTACCGCAGTCTCTTTCAGTAGTTGTGTGTTTCGGGGGGTTTCTCCCTTCAGTCTCCTCTTCAGGAGGTGAGATGCTGATCAGTTGGGTGAAAGTCTGGTGATTGACTTGTCCAGTCTAAACCCTTCCAGTTTCCCCCTGATGAAGTCCTGTGTTGAGGTGGAAGTGTGTTTTGGATCGTTGTCTCGCTGCATGATGAAGTTCCTCCTGATTCATTCAGATGCATTTCTCCGTTGTCAAGTTCCTCCCAATTAATTTGGATGCATTTTCCTATAAAATGGCCAAAACCCTGTCTTGTCGTTATTGTACCTCACAATGGAATTCTTGGGGATGAACAGAGATGTAGGATGTAACTGCATCAGTATACTCATCAATACTGTTACACCTGCTTTCCATTGCCTCCCAGTCAGTGGAGTCCAGTTTCCTTTTGTATGTAGGTACAAGTATGATCATAGAGTTTCCTGAGTTACCAAGAGAAAAACAACAGAATGTCCCTTTAATGGTGGTCTAGAAATGGTCAAAGGTTTTCCTCCTGAGTGGGGCAGCTGATCAGCTGATGGTATTTAGGTAGATCATGTCTTATGTTACTGTGTTTGAAATGACCTGTCAGAAAAATCACACAGTTGGGAAATGTACTTTTCAGGTCATGAACACAAGCAGCCAGTTACTGCTGTGAGAGCAATGAGGTGTACAGTATTTGCAGATATGATATTTGCATTAACCGGACTGAATAGTTTCATTTCTCCCACTGAACAACTTCAGTCAAACTCACTGAACACACTGATCATTACTATGAACTCTAATGTACAAAATTCAGCTTTATTTCAAAAACTAAACTAACTAAAATAAAAACTAAAAACTACAGGAAGAGCAACAGGACAATGAACAGAGTAAAGACAGAAATGTCAGCATTGTGTAGAACTGAAACGCTATTGTAGATGAATCATAAGCAGCTCAGTGTTACTATATCTTAGATCAACTAGCCTTCACATCTTTCTGAGCAAGACTATACAATTGATGATAATTGATAGCATCATGGGAGACTAGACAAATAAACCCCTCCCCCTTTTCCCAGAGGTCTCTGCTGAGGGTCAGGGTGAACTTCTTCTTCAACTTCTTCAACAATACTCTGTGGAGAGTAGCCAGACAGCAAGCAGAGCAGCGACACTTTGTATCTGGTACAGAAGATGCATTAGATTACTACTGTCTGAGTCTCCATAGTGGTGATGTGTTCACACAGTGCTAGAGCGCTGTACAAACACCTCGGTCAGTGAGAGTGCACAGAGAAGCACTGCTGCAGCTGGGAGCGACTGCAGGTGCTGCGAGGGAGGATGTGATACAGCACAATGACACACACTGTGGACAAGAGAAAACACACCACACTAACTCACTAATGATCTGGGAGAGAAGTACAACTTACCTCTACAGAGGCCAGGAAAAAAATTTTTTTGTACACAAATTGTGAATGCAGTATAGTTTAATGTGGCCATAGAAGCCACAGAGAGAAAAGCACACGTTTTCAAAAATCAACACAGCCAAATGGACTAGCCATGTGACAACCTCAAAACAAGACGGCTAGGTACTTCTTTGTCCACATAAGTCCCATCAACCTAACCTAATGCAAGCCTTAAATGGAGTTCTGCTCTCAGGCCTTAACCATGCAGCTGCTTTCATCACCATAATTATCTACACCTGAGCAGAGGATAATGGTAAAAACTTCAGTTCTGCTGTTTTGTGGGTATTGTCTGGTAAATATATGACTCCATTAAGTTTGCTGCTCTGTTCCATGAAGTTTATTTGCTCTTGGACAGAGATGAGATTGAAACCCCAAGGTTCAGAACGTGGTGTTCAGATTCAGGATTCCTCCGTTTTCAGAAGAAAGACAGTCCTTTCTGTCTGATTCTAGATTCTAAAAGCCCTAGTGTTTTGCATTTTAAGGCTATCAGATCTTATTTATTCTGTGTAGCCATCAATGGATGTGTGTGATGCATATTTTTATGTTCTCAGTTCCCCAAAACAAACATGATTTTTGAGATTTGCCTTTTAAAAATTTCTACAAATACTGTGTTTTATATTATAAATAGCATAATATATATATATATATATATATATATATATATATATATATATATATATATATATATATATATATATATATATATATATATATTGGATTAACTGACACCTGAAAAAAATTTGGTATTCAAATTCAGTACTCTCAGCGCCAGGACCAGTTCTGAAAGCAGATTAAAATGGCATGAGGAGACAAGGGCTATGACAGTTTAGATCTGTAACTATGGCTCGTTGTTAGCTTTCAGAGAGAGAGAGAGAGAGAGAGAGAGAGAGAGAGAGAGAGAGAGAGAGAGAGAGAGAGAGAGAGAGAGAGAGAGAGAGAGCGCAGTGAGGTGTATCTGAGATTTACATTAACCAGGCTAAATGTGTTTCTTTCTCCCAGAATAGAGCAGAAACTTCACCAGATGTTCAACTTCCTTCAGTCAAACTCACTGAAGCACAACACACAGCACTGAATCTACAGGTAAACACACTCTCTCATCACACTGATCATCACTATTAACTCTAATAAAAGAACACAAGGTCCAAAACTCAGCTTTATTTCAGCAAAAACTACAGGAAGAGCAACAGGACAGTGAAGAGAGTAAAGACAGAAATGTCAGCGTTGTGTAGAATTGAAACTCTGTTGTAGATGGATCAGAAGCAGCTCAGTGTTGAATTCTATCTTGGAGCTGTTAGACTTCACACTGACTCTTTCTGAACGTGACCGGATGATAGCCGGAGTCATGGGAGACCCTACAGACAAACTCCTCCCCCTTTTCCCAGACTTCTTTGCTGAGGGTCAGGGTGCTGCTGCGTGTGTACCCGTCCTTCTTCTGTTCTTCTGCGCTGGTCAGAACCCCGTCCTTCACCTCTGAGCCATCCACTGTCCAGCTCACCAGCGCCCCCTGTGGAGAGTAGCCCGACAGCAGGCAGAGCAGCGAGGCCGATCCCTCACACAGCTGCAGAGGAGACGGAGGGAGCAGAGACACGGAGGGAGCTGTGCGACCCGCTGGAGACAACAAACACACACACATTTAGAAATATTGTGTAAATTCTGTGAACTCAAACAGAAGCAAAACTGGAATCTCTGCAGCAGCACGAACACGTTCCAGTAGAAGGAGAACATTTCCTAGTTAGTCTTTACATCATGGATCTAGAACTTCATTTGTTAACTCGCAATGAACAAGATTGATCACAATTAGACCTCAAACGACAGAAACAACAGAAACATCCTGAGCTGTCCCTCACCCTTAACAGTGAAACAATTCAATTTGAGAATCCTAACATACTGAATTAATAAATAAGTGAATCCCAAACTGTAGTTTATCTGTGAACATTAAAATCTATTATAAAAATATTTATAAAGATATTGCTATTTCTTTCAGCACAACTGACTGCAGCAAATACAAATGTAGCTGCTTCCAGAAATAATCACTTTTCAAAACTAACAGCCAGCACTTTTCTCCTGATTTTCCACTTAAACAATACTTCATGTAGGAAACACTGAGTTGGTTTAGTGAGACCGTAACACGTACTTTTAAAAAGACTGAATCTTTACTGTAAATTAATTACACATTTACTGAATGTTCATAGAATAAATTCTTTATAGTACTGACATGAATGACTCATTAGAGCTTCATGTGTTAAAAACTATTCTGTAGGTCTAATTTCAAGTTATTTTATCTTAAAAGAAGAAAACACACTTACTTTTCACAATAAGTTTGGAGCCTCCACCAAAAGTCCACCACAGTGATACAATCTACTGAAACCATCGTACAAAAACCTCCGTCACACTGCAGTACACACACACACACACACACACACACACACACACACACACACACACACACACACACACACACACACTTTGCATCAGCAGTCCATGCTTCAGTGCTCTGCGAGTGTTTATAGCCCTGTGACTTTAACACTTCATGACTGAGAGCTGCAGCTCCATAACTTCACCCGCAGCAACCATGACTTTGATCAGCGTCTTCATCTGCACACTGGCCCTCTGGACTCAAGGTGAGAGTTTAACATCAACTCACAGCCTCACGCACTTCATCTCATACTAATTCTACACCACTTTACAGCAAATAAACACAATCTATGTTTCTCATTAGGATCCAGAGGTCAGGTGATTGTGACTCAGACTCCTTCAGTGCAAACTGCTGATCCAGGACAAACAGTCACCATCAACTGTAGAACCAATCTCAGAGTGCATAGTGGTACCTTTCTACACTGGTATCTGCAGAAATCTGGAGAAACTCCTAAACTTCTGATCAACCACGTTAATAAATTATTCTCAGGCACTCCAGCTCGTTTCAGCGGCAGTGGATCTGACACTGACTTCACTCTGACCATCAGTGGAGTCCAGGCTGAAGATGCAGGAGATTACTACTGTCTTAGTGACCTTCAGATTAGAGGTGTCTCAGTGTTCACACAGTGTTAGAGCGCCGTACAAAAACCTCGGTCAGTGAGAGTGCACAGAGAAGCAGCAGCTGGGAGCAACTGCAGGTGCTGAGGGAGAGGAAGTGATACAGCACAATGACACACACTGTGGACGAGAGAAAACACACCACACTAACTCACTAATGATCTGAGAGAGAAGTACAACTTACTGAGCTGTGGATAGTTGATAGTTTACATATTTACATATTATGTAGTACTAGAGACGCCATGAAAATATAGTTTCATGTGGCCACAAGGAAAAAAAAAAAATTTCACACAAAATATTTTAGCATGGCTCTGAGATCTGTAGCCAAAGAAGTTTTAGGTGCATTGTCTGGTTAGTATATGACTCCACTAAGCTCTGTTCCATGAGAGCAGACCCCAAGGTCCAGAACGTGGTGTTCAGATTCAGGATTCCCCCGTGTTCAGAAGAAAAACAGTCTATTCTGTCTGATTCTAGTTTCTAAAAGCCCTAGTGGTTTGCATTTTAAGGCTATCAGATCTTATTTATTCTGTGCAGCCATCAATGGATGTGTGTGATGCATATTTTTATGTCCTCATTTCCCTAAAGCAAAGACGCTTTTTGACATTTGCCTTTCAAGAACAGGTTTTCTGATTTTGGCCTTTCTCTAGCACTATTCTTGTTCTCTCTTTCTTCTCCTCCTCCCTGACTGCTGATGACTTGGTGTTGGGAATTGGAGTCAGTGGCCCAGTATGGCAGTGGTCTGCTTTCTAGCTGGAAAGTGGCATTGAAGGAGTCCACATCTGCTCCACTCGGATCCCACGAGGCTTGATGTTTGGCTTTCTTCTTTTTCACTTTTATTTACCCGTCTCTACAAAGTCATATCCTCACATGGCTATTTATATCACTGCTATGCTGATGACACAAAACACATTCTCCCCCTGGACAGTCCTGTTCATGCTTGGATATTAGCATGTCTCTCAGGCATCTCACAATGGATGGCAGCTCATCACCTGATGCTAAATCCCAGCAGGACTGAGCTGAGATTCCCTTGACATGGAAAACGTCCAAATCACACCATATGACAGTGAACAAATCCTTTGTGTGGTTTTGGACAACCAGCTTTATTATTTATTCATGTTGTTACCCTGACTTGGTCATGCACATTTCTCTTTTGTGACAAAGGATCCAACCTTTCCTCTCTGTAGAAGCCAGTCAGGTGCTTGGGCAGTCCCTTGTCAAGGTTAGACTACTAAAACTTCCTCTGTATAACAGCTTACCCCTGCTCTCTATTGGCCCCTTGAGCAAGACCCTTTAGCCTATCTGCATCAGAGGCACCGTACCATGACTGACTGTGTGCTCTGACCCCAAATTCCTAATAAGTTAGGATATGTGAAGAAATGAATTTCACTGAACTGTAATGCATATGCAACAAATGAAGGCTTTTGTCTTAAGTTAAAATTGATGAATCCATTTGCAAACTTGACCATACTACTGTCAGGAATTGGAATTTTTTGGAGAAAATAAAGTCAAAATAAACAAAAGAGTGAAGACGCATACAGACTGTAAGCAGTAATGCGGCATGCGCGCGCACACACATATAACAACTACAACAAAAGCTTGACAGTAAGACACTGAACATTAGAACTTAAATAGTGGTGCTAACAAGGCATAACGAGACACAGGTGAGAGTAATTAGTGAGGCATGTGACATGCTGATGGGTAGTGTAGTTCTGAACTTTCTGGCACTACCATAACATACATTCACTAGTCCCTACTGTGAGGATGTTGATTAGTCGGGGTAGTGGACAAACCAGTGAAGCAGACAGTAAAGAAATCCATGCACATGGTAAAAAAGCAGTCAGAATGTGTGTTTCAGATTTGATGAAGCCAAGGAATAAAGCCAGGCACAGATGGGGTAATTGCCACTGATAATGATTAATCAGTGACTAATCTCTGGAGCTGGTGTGTCAATGGATATGTTTCAACCAGCTCCCTAGTTCAGTAGTCAGAGCGCTGATCAGCGAGGCAGCCATTTTAAGCGTTGTATCAATTGCAAAATTCTTCCAGTGCACTGGATCGTTCGCTCTCTAAAAAATCCCACAATGCACTACAAAAACCAGGGAGCATTGATGTTCACTATGTTCCCTTACTGGAAATTATATCATGTTTTCTGAAGCCTCTCAGCCAACAACGTCTACAAATGTAAGCAGCTGATTATTGTTGTTGTAGCTGTTAAATGATGACTTACGTTAGCGATTTTTAACTTTATTTGCATTCTATATGCGGTTTGTTTGAGTATAATGACTTTTAAGTGTTTAATTATTTTTTTTTTTTTTTAAATCCATAAGCTTGCCTACAATCCTGCTTGGCATATTACGACAGAAATACGTGTGATTAAACTAACAAATTTATATGACATAAAACTTAAATATTTTGTTTTTCATTTGTGGTGACATTTTACAGCACGGATACGTAGTCAAGTCAAACTGAAATTCATTTATCAGTATCCCAGTGTGCAGTGAGCCAGGGTCCTTACCAGTTCCCCAACTCATGTACACTATATACTGATTCACTACCTACTGAACTGTGGAGCTGGTTGAGACGCACCCAACGTCTCTGGTTAATCTCTGCCACCCTCTGGTGTTGGCACAAGGCGAGTTGGCTGTCCCCTTACATCATTCAGCCTGCAAATAAAAATATTGAAATGGCTTGTAGTAACTACTATTGGACATTTTCACAGTATCTACAATTAACAGCAGAGCCTCAACATAGCTCTATTCCTTGGCTTCTTAAAATCTGAAACACACATTTTGACTGCTTTTTTAAGTGTACTGGGAAAGATGACAGGGGCGCACAGTGGCGTAGTGGTTAGCACGTTTGCCTCACACCTCCAGTCCCGCCAAGACCATGTGTGTGCAGAGTTTGCATGTTCTCCCCGTGCTGCAGGGGTTTCCTCCGGGTACTCCGGTTTCCTCCCCCAGTCCAAAGACATGCATGGTAGGCTGATTAGCGTGTCCAAAGTGTCCGTAGTGTATGAATGGGTGTGTGAGTGTGTATGAGATTGTTTCCTGTGATGGATTGGCACCCTGTCCAGGGTGTACCCCACCTTGTGCCCCATGCTCCCTGGGACAGGCTCCAGGTTCCCCGTGACCATAAAAAGGATAAGTGGTATAGAAGATGGATGGGAAAGATGACTAGTTAATACATTTTTAAATTACAGGTCGGCTTGTATAAATGAATAGACGTGCAACTCCAAATATATCTGTCTGCAAATATATATCTATATCTATCTATCTATCTATCTATCTATCTATATATATATATATATATATATATATATATATATATATATATATATATATATAATATTTCTGTTTACCCTTGCTTTTCAGGACTCTTTGAAAAGCAATTACATCGTCCTTTAGCATTTACTTTGGCATTAATGAGATTTATTTCTATCTCACTTATTTTTATTTAATCATTACACTATAAATCTTCATTATTTTAAAAAAAATTATTATTTCTCTTTGTAAAGTACTCAGAATAATATAATATATGGATTTCTAGAAAGAAATTGAACAAGTTCATTTGACTGTTTTGAGATTGTTTTGTATGTTATATTGTTGTACCAGTATTTATTGTATATTTATTGTTATTTTGTATTGACAGGGAGAGAGAGAGAGGATTATGCTACAAAACCTTTTCAACTTTTGTTACTTTAATGCATTTATTTAGGAACCAAGGAACATAGGAACCAAGGAGCTCTAAGACAAATGTTGTTCCAGCTCAAGCTTTTGCTCATGTTTGTTACTGCAACAGTCACGTAGCTGCACTTTCACAAATGAGTGAGAAGCGTTAAACGTAGGGGGTTCCATAGATTAGTGTACTGGTGCCTGCTATTGGGATGTTGACAAGCTGAATGGTGGAAAAAACAGCAATGCAGATAATAAAGAAAGCAGCTAAATACTGTATACTTTGTTAGGTTAAAATGCAGCTAATTCTACAGTTAGCTGCATGAGACGACTTTTTTTTATATATACCTCTATATGGCGTTGGATTAAGAGGAGCAAGCCATGGGCAGGTGCTACTGGGACACAAGCCAGGGTCGGATCAACCCCGGCTGGGTCACATAAGCGAGAGTGTATGATCACTGGGTTCTGTTCTCGTCTGTCCAGAACACATAGTCAGGCATGGAAACTTCTCCAAATGACCCTACTTCTTAAATTCACAAGAAAATTCTATACATGGAATAAACTTGATGACATTTTTAAAAGTGAACACTAAGCTTTATTTCTTTTTAAGATTTATTGGGACTCTTAAAGTGAACTGGGCTGAGGAGGTTGAATAAAATGCTCATTAAATACAACGATTTCAGGCCTTCTACTTCAAGTTCTGGAGAAACAATTTATCTTTGTGGGTATAACTAAATTAGATGGATTGTAGAGTTTTTGTTTTAAAATAACATACTAGTATTTTATCTTCAGCATATTTAAAATAGATGCAAACAGTATAAGGATGCAATATGATAAGGTGCCTACACTGGGATGCCAGATTATTAAGTACTGGGTGAGTGAATCCAATCAACGAGCAACTATGTGCAGTTTTCTCAAATCTCTAAATTTTCAGTTCTCTTAATGTCACATTAAATAAAATTCATAATTTAAAAATGTTGGTGCTTCTGCATAAAACTGGCTAAATGATGTTTGATGACAAGGATCATAAAAGACCCCTCAATTACATAAAAAAGCTGCACATGCAACAAATTAGCTCAACAATTAAAGTAGAAGCGCACAAGACAGAGTTTTTCAATAGTATCTAGAACACCTCCTTTAAACACAAATCTATTGCCCAAACAGTCTGGAATAGAAAATTTGGGCAGAAGAAGTGAGTAGGTTTGGTGAGTAGCTGCGCCCCAAAATCTAGTGGAAAGCCTTCCCAGAAGAGTGGAGGAGGTTATTTTAACAACACAGGAGGAATAAATCTGGAATGGGATGTTCAACAATCACATGTGGGTGTGATTGGTCAGGTGTCCACAAACTTTTGGCCATATAGTGTAAAAGCAAGAGACACAACATGAGATACCAAATCGAGGTCATGAAAATGTGTGCACATGTCATTGGCTTTGAATAAACGATAATAGTAATTAATTAAGAAATGTTTTCATATTTCTGTATTTAATATGACAATTCAATTTTTACAGCCAAAATATACATTTCAGTCTGACATACTGTGGTTATATCAAACTGTCAGTCAGTGTAGCTGGACCTAATACTGCTCCTCACTCACGTCTATAGGTATGTCTATACGTATATAGGTACGTCTGATGTCTAAACAAACAATTCTAGTATTAAATAGTCCTGCACTTAACTGAAATCTCTATGTGACCCAATGTCATCGAAAATATCCACAGAATTGAGAATTGGGATTCCTGTGTTTGGGATGCAATTTTTCTTTCAAAAACCATCACAAACATAAGATGGATTACTTGATCCTGGATAGCAAAACATGGGATTTTCAAAAATGGATCACTCTGATCCAGATTAAACCTTTTGAATGACTTGGCCCAGGTGATTAGCAAACTAGGCAACATGAACTAGGCAAGGCTAAGGCAAAAACATGGCGCACCCCGAACAAGAGCCATAACCAGGAAGACTATAACCATACAAAGGCTTTGCAAAGTGAGCATGGATTGAGAGTCCTTATATACTGTGGTCTGTAATTGTGAACAGGTGTGTGTAATCAGTAATATGGTGAACTCGAACATGACGGTCTCTGTTGGAGATGGGTGTTGTAGTCCGTAGCGGCCATGTTGTACCCTTGTTAGTGTAGTTGAATGCCATTTCTGGCACTGACTTGACATCAGGCATGTTTTTTTTTTTGTGGAAACTTACTCTCTTCTGCTTCTAATCCTCTTCCTCCAAACAAATACTTTATATATTACTCAGAATACTCTTATACTCTACTCATGGAATAATGGAAGTTAATTTTAACAGGATGTGCTGAATCAAGTGTGGAATCCATTTGTTCTATTAAACCAAACTTGCAGTGATTAATGTGATAATTACATATAGTACTATAGACACATATTACATTTGACAGCAAGGGAAAAAAAGCTTCAGTCTGCATTTTAAATAAAAGGCAAGTGCTCGTGTTTAAAGGCAGTGGTTTGGATGCTATTGGAGAAACCCATCTATGAGGTTTCTACTCAAGAAAAATCTTGCAATACACAACATTTAAACTACAGTTGATGCCAAAACTTTATGTACTGTACACTTAGGCAAACATTCAAACTTAATTTTTCACAACTCCACACATTTCATGTTACCATCCATTTCCTGTGTAATTTGTTATAATCCTCTTTCCTCCTGATGCACCAGTCACTTTTACCGTAACCCACCCCTGCAGTATGATGCTGGCACCCTCATGCTTCACAGTTGGATGGCGCTCGTAAGTTTAAAAGCCTCATCTTTTTCCCTCCATACATAGTGCTTAGGGGTGCACAGTGGCTTAGTGGTTAGCATGTTTGCCTCGCACCTCCAGGGTTGGGGGTTCGATTCCCACTGTGGCCCTGTGTGTGCCCCCGTGCTGTGGGGGTTTCTTCCGGGTACTCTGGTTTCCTCCTGCAGTCCAAAGACATGCATGGTATGCTGATTGGCGTGTCTGTAGTGTATGAATGGTGTACCCTGCCTTTTGCCCAACGCTCCAGGTTTCCTTGTGATCCTGAAGGAACAATAAGCAGTATAGAAGATGGACATAGTGCTTATCATTCTGGCCAAAGAGTTTCATTTTTGCGTCATCAGAGAACACACCTTCAGTCTGGATTTTTTATGTCAGTCTTGGAGTTGGGGCTTCTTCCTTGCATGACAGCTGTCAGGCCTTAGCCATGTAGGACTCTCTTGGTGAATTGATGAGTTGATGATTTACACATACTCTGGTACCCAATGCCTCAATTTCCTTCACCAGTTTCTCTTTTGTTCTCAGTGTCAGTTGAATCTTTCAGACCAAGGTTCAGTCATCCCTGTGAGTTAATTTTTGCTTCCTTCCAGAATGATGCCATATCCGTATGGTCCCAAGTAATTTTATATTTGAATAAAAAAAAAATTCTACAAATGCTTGTGGTACCCACAGTTGTTTTGAAATTTCTCCTAAGGAAGAATTGGAGTTCCACAATTTTCATTCTGAGCTCTTGCATGATCTCAGGGTGGTATCATGGGCGAAAGGGCACAGACTCTAATGGTAAGCACTTTTAGGTGAGCTTAGTTGTATGTTAACATTTATCCTCAACTGTATTTGCAGGTGCAGATGCAGGCCTTACTTCTGACTGAGTGAAATTTTGTGGTATTTGTAAATGTGTGTTAATTAGTGCTCGGAGGAGGTGTAATGTCGGTTGCAGGGTGAGTAGGATCTGATCTGTGACACAAGTGAATTTTTGCCAGTCAGATTTTACATGCTCTTAATAAGAGCAGTTCTGACTTGTTATGATCTAAGCAAGTAGCCTAAAAATCCCAAATGAAATCTATGGTACTCATAACCTGAACCTGGTAGCCTGAAATGTCACTGAGGAAGCAGCATCAAGCAGGAAGCATCGCCCTTCGAGCTAACGCTATTACATTAATTTCTTCTAATCTCTATGCTTTAAAATTATTTACCTTACGTTATACAAATATAACTGACACTACTTTAGATAAAACAATCGTAACGTTGCGCTGTTGCTAAATTTGATCTGTTTTTTACAAACATCCGCGACTAGCTTGCGACTAGCTTGTAGCCCGTAGCCCGCTAGCATCACCTACCGCTAGCCTTGTTTACGTTTCACATTTCTCATTTACCGCTGTTCTGTTTAAAAAACAAATATGTCTGCTGTCTCTCCGGTTTTGAGTGCAAATGAGGACTCGCTCGAGCTTCTCATGGTGCGGCTGGAACTGGAGGATGTGGAGAAGCAGATCCGCGGCCTACTCGACAAGCAGGCCCAGCTGCTAGAGCGACAAACTGCGCTGGAAAAATCTTGTGCCTCTGCCCACATATCCAAGGTAAGCACACAGGGTGGTATTTCCACTCCCAGCCCCTCTACGCCGTGTGTTTCTCTGTGCAGGGACCGTGCACCTAGGACTTTCCCAGCCGTGGTCTCCATCACGCCGGCGCCAACACACCTCGGGCCTTGGGTGAACCAGCGGCGGAAGGCGCGGGCTGGACCCTCTCCACCTCCGGTGTTCGAGATTCCAACCAGGAACCGCTTCGCCCCTCTCCGTCAGACCAGACCCAATGCTGTGATCGTCGGGGACTCCGTTGTGCGGAACGTCTGTGTAGCCTCATCTAAAGGTAAGGTGCGCACACACTGTTTTTCTGGTGCTTGTGTCCTTGATGTCGCTGCGCAGGTATCCGGGATCCTGAAGAAGGACGAGCGCATCGGAGCGGTTGTGCTGCACGCGGGGACGAACGACACCAGGCTGCGGCAGACGGAGGTTCTGAAGAGGGACTTCTCCAGCCTGATCGAGACGGTACGAGGCAGATCACCCACCACGAAGATCATCGTCTCTGGACCTCTTCCCACATACAGACGTGGAGCAGAAAAGTTCAGTAGACTTCTAGCATTAAATGATTGGTTAGTCTCTTGGTGTAATGAGCAGAATCTGGTGTTTGTCAATAACTGGAATCTGTTCTGGGAGCGTCCTAGGTTGTTTCGTCCTGATGGCCTGCACCCCAGCAGCCTTGGAGCGGAACTGCTGTCTGACAACATCTCCAAGGCGCTACACTCCAAGTGACTGTCTACCGTAAGTACATCTTCCAATAATAACAACATTCAGTATAATCAATGTTCAATTAAAAATCCGGCACCGGTAATACATACTATAGAGACTGTGTCTGTTCCCTGAGCTATACAAATATATAGAAAATCTCGGAAAGTCTATCTTCGTAACCTAATTAACATAAAATTAAATCATATTGAATGCACAGACAGCACTTTTGAACTGAAGCTAGGACTATTAAACATTAGATCTCTTGCGTCTAAGGCTCTTATTGTTAACGACATCATTACTGATCAGGAATGTAATTTAATGTGTTTAACAGAAACTTGGATTAAACCAAACGAGTACATAGCATTAAATGAAGCCAGTCCTCCGGGATACAGTTATGTACATCTGCCTCGTTCAACTGGTAGAGGAGGAGGTGTTGGTCTCATCCATAGTCAAAATCTAGTCGTCATACAAAAACCTAAGCATAAATTTAATTCTTTTGAAATTCTTTATACCAGTATAAGTTATGTAGCCATAAAAAATAAGTCAATTCCTCTAATTATTATTTACAGACCCCCAGGGCCATATACTGAATTTCTTAGTGAATTTGCAGACTTTGTCTCAAACCTGGTTGTGTCTGTAGATAAAGCATTAATCGTCGGAGACTTTAATATTCATTTTGATAACCTGGAAGACCCTCTAAGATTAGCGGTTGTGTCCATCTTAGATTCAGTAGGGATTAATCAGAATGTAGTCAGGCCTACTCATAATGGTGGTCACACTCTTGACCTCATACTAACATACGGACTATAGAAGTATAGAAAATATTATAATTTTTCCGCAGTCTGAAGTTGTCTCAGACCATTATCTTATCTCGTTCATAATACGAATTGATCATAATATTTCCACCTCGCCTTGCTACCGCGTAAAACGTACCTACACATCAGCTACTACACCGAGCTTCATAAATAACTTCGCAGAAACATCAATTAGATTTGGATCACTGTCAGATCCCATAGAACTCGATCAGGCGACTGAAAGCTTGGAGTCAACACTCCGCTACACGCTAGATAGAGTGGCTCCACTCAAAAGGAAAATAATTAGAGAAAAAAAATTAGCACCCTGGTATAACGATCAAACGCGAACCTTAAAACAGACAACTCGACAATTAGAACGTAAATGGCGTCAAACCAAAGAGGTGATATTTCAAACAGCATGGAAGGAGAGCCTCCTGAAATATAGGAAATCTCTTGGCGATGCTAGAAAAATCTATTTCTCCACCTTAATAGGAAACAACAAAAACAATTCTAGATTCCTTTTCAACACAGTAGCAAAATTAACTAGGAATAAAACCACTACAGAGAGGAACACTCAATCATTACATAGCAGTGAAGATTTCATGACATTTTTCATTGATAAGGTTGAAAATATTAGACGTGAAATACAGGCCATTAAATTAAAACCGGACAGTACTGTAACAAACCCATTACATGACAATGTAGCAATATCAGATCAATGTTTAGAGTGTTTTGCTCCGCTTAGAGAGACCGAACTAGCTACATTAATCTCTTCAGCCAATTCATCAACTTGCATACTAGATCCCGTACCTACATGTTTGTTTAAACAGATTTGTCCAGGAGTAACTGAACCACTTCTAAATATAATCAATTCTTCCCTAAGCACTGGCTATGTACCTAAATCACTTAAATTATCAGTTATTAAACCCTTGATTAAAAAAATTGATCTTGACCTGTCTCAATTGTCCAGCTATAGACCAATATCAAATCTCCCCTTCATCTCTAAGATTTGAGAAAAGGTTGTAGCAAAGCAGTTATGCCCGTACTTAGATAGGAATAACATTCATGAAATGTATCAGTCAGGATTTAGACCTCATCACAGCACAGAGACAGCGTCAGTTAAAGTAGTAAATGACCTTCTACTGACCTACGATCAGGGTTGTGTCTCGCTGCTTGTGTTACTCGACCTTAGTGCAGCTTTTGATACTATAGATCACACTATTCTCCTTGATAGATTAGAAAATGTTGTTGACATTAAGGGAACAGTCCTCTCCTTGCTCAGGTCTTATCTGACCGATCATTATCAGGTCGTAGATGTAAATGGTGATTTCTCCATGCGTACTGAGGTTACTTTTGGAGTTCCACAGGGTTCTGCTTTAAGGCCCACTGCTCTTTACTTTATATATGCTACCCCTAGGTCAAATTATTCGTAAACACAGAATTAGCTTCCACTGTTATGCTGATGATACACAGCTGTATGTTTCAGCGAAGCCAGAGGACAGACAGAAGCTTAGTAAAGTTGAGGATTGTGTAAAGGACATTAGACATTGGATGTTAACTAACTTCCTTCTACTTATTTCTGATAAAACAGAAATACTTTTATTAGGCCCACGTGTAGCTAGAAATAATCTTTCTGATCTCACAGTTACTCTGGATGTTCTTTCTGTTTCATCATGTACAGCAGTAAAAGACCTTGGAGTAATTATTGACTCCAGTCTATCATTTGATGCTCATGTAGATAATATTACTAGGATAGCTTTCTTTCATCTCAGAAATATTTCTAAGATAAGAAACATATTGTCACTACATGATGCGGAAATACTAGTTCATGTATTTGTCACCTCTAGATTAGATTACTGTAATGCCTTACTGTCTGGATGTTCCAGTAGGAATATAAATAAGCTCCAGTTAGTCCAGAATGCAGCTGCTAGAGTCCTAACTAGAACTAGAAGATACGACCATATCACACCGATATTATCAATACTGCATTGGCTCACAGTAAAATCTCGCATTAAGTATAAAATACTTTTATTAACCTATAAAGCACTAAACGGTCGTGCACCACAGTATCTAAGCGACCTTTTGGTTTTCTATGATCTGCCACGCCTACTTAGATCAAAAGATGCAGGCTATTTGTTGGTACCTGGAATAGTGAAGGCTACAGCAGGGGGAAGAGCTTTCTCTTATAGAGCCCCACAGTTATGGAACAGTCTTCCTATTAGTGTTCGGGACTCAGACACAGTCTCAGTGTTTAAGTCCAGGCTTAAAACCTATTTGTTTACTCAAGCCTATCCTGACTAGATTCCCTTTGATGTGGTGAAGTTGTCCTGTCCCCTTAGCAGAAAAACACCCCCAAAGCATAATGTTTCCACCTCCATGTTTGACGGTGGGGATGGTGTTCCAGGGGTCATAGGCAGCATTCCTCCTCCTCCAAACACGGCGAGTTGAGTTGATGCCAAAGAGCTCCATTTTGGTCTCATCTGACCTCAACACTTTTACCCAGTTGTCCTCTGAATCATTCAGATGTTCAGTGGCAAACTTCAGACGGGCATGTATATGTGCTTTCTTGAGCAGCGGACCTTGTGGGCGCTGCAGGATTTCAGTCCTTCATGGTGTAGTGTGTTACCAATTGTTTTCTTGGTGACTATGGTCCCAGCTGTCTTAAGATCATTGACAAGATCCTCCCGTGTAGTTCTGGGCTGATTCCCCACTGTTCTCATGATCGTTGCAATTCCACGAGGTGAGATCTTGCATGGAGCCCCAGGCCGAGGGAGATTGACAGTTCTTTTGTGTTTCTTCCATTTGAGAATAATCGCACCAACTGCTTGGCAATGGTCTTGTAGCCCATTCCAGAATAGTGTAGGTCTACAGTCTTGTCCCTGACATCCTTGGAGAGCTCTTTGGTCTTGGCCATGGTGGAGCAAACAGATCCTCTGTGGATCTGTTTGCGCGATATGCAAACTGATAAGGATCGAAGTCTGGGGGGAGGTAGTCCTTGATGTGCTGAAGAACCAATCTCTCAAAGTACTTCATTATAACTGGAGTGAGGGCCACAGGATGATGATCATTTAGGCTAGTGGTGGGAGACTTCTTTGGCACTAGAATGATTGTGGCTGATTTTAGGCAGGGCGGGATGACTGCTTGGGCCAGGGAGAGATTGAAGATTCTGGTAAAGATGTGGGCAAGCTGGTGGGCACACGATCTGAGCACCTTACCAGGTACTCCGTCAGGGCCAGCAGCCTTCCTGGGGTTCACTGCTAGAAACATCCGTCTAACATCGTGTTCCCTCACAGTAAATAGAGTGGTGCAGGAACCAGGAGGAGATGGAGAGCATGTAAATATAAACCTGTTGTTTGCAGCTGCACCACTGTCAGCGCTGCTGTTATAGAAAATGAATCACAATCCCAAATTCAACAGCACTGTGGTGTAAATGAATATATATTTTCTTCTGTAATGTGTGCAAGCCCTCAAACAAGAGAGTGCATCTTTACATAAGTTATGAATCACACTGATGTTATAACAAATTCAAACTCTTCTTTCACATTTCTAATCAGACTGAGCAGAAGGCACACAATGCCCAAGCAGGAGAGAGAAAAATACAACTTCATCACAGTGTCCTGTCTCACACCGAGGAGAAACTGATAACGATACGACTCGAGGAGCTGTGAGAACGAGACGTATAAGAAATGTTTATGACCGCATGAAAATCTGTGTGAAGGAGGAAGTAATGAAGATTGCGAGTCTATGTGAGTGTATGTTTTAAGACCACAGCTGTAGATTAATATTAATCTCACTGAACATGATTGAAGGATAAACAATCTGTTGATCACGAGTCTTTTTTTTTAAATGTCCAAAACAAAAGTGTTCATTGACATGTTTATGCTGCAGCTTCTCTCAGATCTGTCCACTCACAATGCTCTTTATAGTTAATGTTATTCGTTTTTAAGTCTTTCCAGCAGTACGCTGGCACTCCACTCTGCCAGTAGAATGTATATCTTCTGACTTATCGGACATTTTCAATCGGTATAAACAAATGACTGTTTTTAGTTGCATCATATAATCTGTAATATAATTACTGAAGTCCACTGTTGGGTTTCTGTGTGTAGAGTATCGCTGTATTTCACGATCAAACCCCAACAGTTTGTTAATAAATTAATGAAATAACAGGAATAAAATAAGAAAAAAAAAGATTGTTTATTTGATCAGGGTCTAGAAGCAGTGCTTCATATTCATCCTCCACAACAGAACATATACTGTAATTATGAAACTACTTTTTTATTACTGTGATTAGTGAATACTGGCTGGTAACAGATTGTCTGACTTCCTCTAATGCATGCTGAGGTTGATGGTGGATCACACTATTGTAGTGAGGAACAAAAACAGAGCAGCCAGACTGACAAATAGCACTTGCTCAACACCACTCACTCCACCTAGAGAGAAGGAAAGAGAGAGAGAGAGAGATTATTTAAACTACATGAACACTAGCTGAGATAAAGTATTACAGTGATGAGAAGAAGAAGCAAACTATTTTTGTCCAGAACCAGCAACTCCATTTCCCAGAACGCACCACGAACTTCAAACATGGCCGGCGACAACTACACTTCCCAAATACACACCTGGACACATATTATTTTATTAAACTGCCAACCTTTTTTTTTTTTTAATGACAAAATGGCGGCGCGCACAGTCGCAGCGGCTCACGGCTCTCCTTTTCGGTGCTCTTTTTTGTTGTTTTTGTACTATTTCTTTATTACTTGTTTGTGTATTTTCGGTTCTGCGAACATTCGCTATACAAGCCAGAACCTTATGGATATTGGGGACCAACACCGAATACCTATTTGAGAGTCTTTCATCACACGCACAACATCCCAGTCGACATAGCGAGATTGCCGGGCTCTCCGTGGATTGTTGTTGGGTCCAGGAGGTGGCACAGACGGAGGAGGGAGAGGAAGCAGAAGCGGGGATGCAGGTCCGGTGTCATGTTAAGGCTAAGAAAACAACCACACAAGCCACCTTTACCGAGCCTGTTTCTCTCCAATGCCAGATCCCTAGTGCATAAAATCAATGATTTGGAATTACAGCTAGCTGGAAATCGCTACGTTCGTGATTGTTGTGTTTTGATTATTACTGAAACCTGGCTTCATGATACCCGATGCTAGCATGCAGCTAGCAGGTCGTACTCTGCTCTGCTGGGACAGGACTGAGGACTCCGGTAAAAGCGGGGGGGGGGGGGGGGGGGGGGGGGCTCTGTATGTATGTGCATGAGAACTAGTGTAATAACGGAACGATGATAGATAAACATTGTTCCCCTGACCTCGACTACATGTCTGTAAGATGTCGGCCCTTTTTTCTACCGAGAGAGCTAACAGTAGTGATTATCACGGCTGTGTATATTCCACCAGACGCCAATGTGAACATGGCGCTCTCTCTCCTGTTGAACACCATAAACGAACAGCAGCGAGCTTACCCCGACGGTGTTCCCATAATTGCAGGAGACTTTAATAAGGCGAACTTGAAGACTGTACTCCCAAATTCTATCAACATGTTAAGTGTTTTACTAGAGGGGAGAACACTCTGGATCATGTTTACTCCAACATTAAGCATGCGTATAGAGCCATACCTCTCCCCCACCTCGGCCAATCAGACCATCTCTCCCTCCTGCTCTCCCCTGCCTACACCCCCCTCAGACGCAGTGTCACGACCACCATAAAGACTGTTACCACCTGGCCTGATGATGCATTCTCCAACCTACAGGACTGCTTCAGACAGACACACTGGGATTTATTTGAACATCAGGAGCTAGAAACATTAACAGGAACGGTACTGGACTATATCAAGTTCTGTATCGGAAATGTGACTGTGGAAAAAAACATTCAGGTTTTCCCAAACCAGGAACCTTGGATGACCAAACAGGTCCGCACACTCCTCAGATCCCACGACGCTGCCTTCAGGTCTGGTAATAGAGCTCTGTATAGAGCCGCTCATGCCAACTTGAAAGGTGGTATTAAGGAAGCTAAGGCAGACCATAAGAGGAGCATAGAGTCCCACCTGTCTAGTAAAAACAAACGGGAGGTGTGGCAGGGCGTACAAGACATCACGAACTACAGAGGCCGCTATGCAACAACAGGAGACCTGAGTGCGATGCTGGCAGAAGAGCTAAATTGCTTCTTTGCTCGCTTTTAAACATCACAACAACAGCACTCATCTGCTCCAGCCTTGCCTCCACCCTCATCTGGCTCCCGCACCAGTCCAGCCCTGCCTCCATCCCCTCCTGGTTTCTGCACCACTCTATTTACTGTGAGGGAACACGATGTTAGACGGATGTTTCTGGCAGTGAACCCCAGGAAGGCTGCTGGCCCTGACGGAGTACCTGGTAAGGTGCTCAGATCATGTGCCCACCAGCTTGCCCACATCTTTACCAATCTGGCTCTAAACACTAAGAAAACCAAGGAGATCATTGTAGACTTCAGGAAGCACAACACTGAGCTAGCCCCCCTTTCCATCAATGGTGAGTGTGTGGAGAGGGTCCACACCTTCCGGTTTCTTATCTCTGCTGACATCTCCTGGACAGACAACATCACAGCGGTTAATAAGAAGGCTCAAACACGGCTACACTTCCTGAGGGTTCTCAGGCAGTACAATCTGGACTCACCCAATACAGGTCTCTCCCTGGCTCTGATCTGTTTAATCTGTTGCCCTCAGGGAGACGTTACAGGTGCATCAGAATAAGGACTAATAGATTTAAGAATAGTTTTTCCCAAAAGCTATAACCATTCTAAACACATACATGTACTGATTTCATAGTATAGGTATATAGTGTCTCAGAACTGTGCATTTTATAGTACCCCCCGGCACTATTTATTTATTTATTATTTACTTATTTCGTGTTGTTATATTTATTTATTTTATTTTATCTTGTTTAATTTTTTGTATATGTTGGCACGGAACAAAAAGGAGTGGCTCTTAATTTCATTGTACATGTGTATAGTGACAGTAAAAGGCGTTCACTCATTTATTCATTCATTCATCCCTGCATTTGCTTCTGTCTGTGCCTTCATTACATGACAGAATACTTCACCGTAATATGGACACAGCAGGTATGCTGGAGTGGCAACAAGCTCTCAACACAGCTCATATCAACTACGGATGGCTTATGGGAGAACACCACCAACAGACTCACACCCTGTTGTTTCCTCCATTACCAGAGAAATACACCAGAGAAATATGCAGGTGATCCAGCATGAAGCAAAGGTTTTCTCCTGCAATGCTTGTTGTTCTTTGCCAGCTATGCAGGCATGCCAGAAGCACACAAAATCACCTACTTCATGGAACTATTAACCTGCAATGCTCTCACCTGGACCACGGCAGTATGGGAACGAGGTGGCGAACCCATCCTCTTACGAACAGTTTACAGGGTTGTTACGCCACGGCCAGCAGATGGCACTGCGGCACGTCTTCTGACTGGTCACGTGACTCTTGTTTTCGTTTGCTTCCTGCTTTGACATTGATTTAAGTCTGATCGTGTCTCTGATTTGCCCCAGGTGTCCATGTTTTGGTTTGATTATTGACTATTTAAAACCCTCCGTGACTACGCACTTCGCGCAGTATTATTTGGTTTACATTTGTCATGTCGAGGAAGTATGACGGTATGTGCTAACGTGTAGCATGCTAGCGGTCGTAGCTAGATGTCCTGAGTTTAGTATAGTCAGTAGAGACTGCGCTCCCTGTGTTTTGTTTGTCTGCTAATTAATAAAGACTTTGACCTGCACCTGCATCCGCCTCCAGTCCCGATACGTTTTGTAACACATGTCTTTAATCACTCTCCTGACATCAAGGAAATGGGAGAGGAGCTCCTGACCATATCTCAGGGTTTATGCCGCGTAGCAGAATATGCCCTCAAATAACGGACCATCGCCGCAAAGAGTGAGTGGAACCAACTAGCGCTGAAAATTGTGTTTCGCAACAGACTAAACCCAGAAGTGGTAACGGAGCTAGCCTGCTGTGATGAAAAATTTACTCTCGACTCGCTCATCAACTTGAGTTGATGAGCAGTGCCTTCTCAAGTCTCGTCAGGAACCGGAGAGCGTGCGGGCTCCAAAGCCCGCTCGGAAAGGATGAGTCCATCCCAGATATTCTCTCCTCAAGCCTTCATTTTACCAATCATAGTGGAATGCTCAGGGATATCTTCTGTGCTCACAGCATTAATCAACTATTTTCTATAGTTTTCTATTTTTATTAATATTTTCTAGAATTGTCAAAAGGTGCTGGATGTGTGCACACACGCCTAAATGGAAATGTACAGCATATGAATACACAACATAGCAAGAATAATCATTTCTTTATCAGATGTAAATTTAGCCATCTGTAAACATTCTCATAAAAAATTATAGTAATACTAATGGAGGCCTGATTTCTGTCACTTTAACAAAAGCATAAAGATAAAACGGAGGATAATTTTAGACACCCACCGTTTAATGCAGTGACTGTCAGATTCACCACAGGAGTAACGTTACAGAAGTAAATCCCCGAGTCTGACACCCACGCTTCCTTTATTACGAGGGATAAATTAGTTAATAAACTGTATCTGGGCTCTGGACCAGGTTTCGATTGGACGGGTTCTTCTTCACTTGGAGCCTTGAGGATGATCTCTCTCTTTCCATCAACTCGTTTACTCCACGTCACTCGGCCCTCGTTTTCACATTGAATGGTGACGTTACTGCCTTCTGTGATTCTCTGATCAAATAAGGCTGTAAAGTATGAACAAAACATTTCTTTTTATCCGTTTATGTTGATCGTCCTCTGTACAAGTCTCAGCCAAGTGTTAAAAACTTATTTCAACATTTCGTAGCTAATATTTGCGGGGGGGGGGGTGTCTATAATTTTCTATTTTTATTCATATTTTCTAAAATTGTCAAAAGGTGCTGGATGTGTGCACACACGCCTAAATGGAAATGTACAGCATATGAATACGTAAGATAGCAAGAATAATCATTTCTTTAACAGATGTAAATTTAGC
Source organism: Ictalurus punctatus (assembly GCF_001660625.3). Lineage (NCBI taxonomy): Eukaryota > Metazoa > Chordata > Actinopteri > Siluriformes > Ictaluridae > Ictalurus > Ictalurus punctatus. The sequence goes on along the minus strand of NC_030429.2, from coordinate 26,864,470 downwards.
CATCTGTAAACATTCACATAAAAAAATTCTAGTAATACTAATGGAGGCCTGATTTCTGTCACTTTCTCATGGTGATAGAAATTACATGTTCTTTAACAAAAGCATAAAGATAAAACGGAGGATAATTTTAGACACCCACCGTTTAATGCAGTGACTGTCAGATTCACCACAGGAGTAACGTTACAGAAGTAAATCCCCGAGTCTGACACCCACGCTTCCTTTATTACGAGGGATAAATTATTTAATAAACTGTATCTGGGCTCTGGACCAGGTTTGGATTGGACGGGGTCTTCTTCACTTGGGGCCTTGAGGATGATCTCTCTCTTTCCATCGGCTCGTTTACTCCACGTCACTCGGCCCTCGTTTTCACAATGAATGGTGACGTTACTGCCTTCTGTGATTCTCTGATCAAATAAGGCTGTAAAATATGAAGAAAACCTGTTGTTTCCCTGTTGTGTGATATAGCAAAAAACAAACAAACAACAAAAACAGCTATTACAACTATTCATCAAAACAAACGTGATTTGTCTACACCATCCATTTTTCACATGATTCATTCAGGTCACAAACAACACAGTACAATTATAAATAAGTGTCCAGAACAATTTTATGATTTGATGTGAGTTGATGATTCTGTTGATATAACTCCTTGAATAAGAGCTTTCCTGGAGAGACAGTCTTCTATGGATCTGCTACCCCTCTCACCCATTTTCTCATGGCCGTTTTTACTCCTTTGTCTCTCGGACGTGGATCACTATGACTTCGTTGGATTCAGGTGTCACTATTCAATCTCTAGATGGTACCGTAGGGCGAACTTTTTACTTGTGCAACTTTGGAGTTAACTGGCAAAGTTACCACATTAGATTGGACTTCCGTTACGTGTAAGTCACAAGGTATAAAAGGTTCTGTTAAATAAATTGTATGTGGTAACATGTACTATCATGGACTATACATTTTACATGCAGTTATGCAGGAAAAATTAACATAATAATACAGTATATATCTAGGTAACATTAAATGTGAAAAGTCCACATGTAAAAATGTGTGAAAGAACATGTGTCAAAAAACACTAACACATACACTTTATAAATTTCACATGATGAAATTCCTGATTAATTCCTCGTGTATATCGATATTGAACACCCAATCCACTTACCAGACTGAGCAGAGAGCATACACTGTCCGAGCAGGAGAGAGAGAAACATACAGAGCTTCATCACACCGTCTTCTGTCTCACACCGAGGAGAAAAGAATAATCCCTGTGTTTAAGTGTAATCAAGCTCACACTGGTTTGTGTTTCCTATCAATGCACCAAATGAAACCTGGCAAAAACATGAAGTAGGCCAACATGAAATGGGGTGTAAACAGCAGAAGCTGCTGTGTTCTTTCTTCTGGTCAATTTCTTGTTCCACAATGATACTGCTCTCTGCCTGTGACGCACGTTCACTGAACCAAACAGGAAGTCAAGATGTCTCTATTCACAACATAACCAAACATCACTTTCATCAACGCTATGTTGCAATGTGTGTTTTGAAAGACGGGTGAATGAAACTCACTTCCTAAAGTTTCTAAATCACACATGAAGCAAAATTTTCACACATACACTCAAAAAAACAACAACAACAACAACAACAACCATGTAACAACTGATACCATGAAGTCAGCCAAGAACAGTAGACTTTCAAACAGTGGACTTCATATTTCAAGGTGATTTTTTTCCTGATGTGATCTTTTATGTGAGATCAGTAAGTTCTGTGTTTATGGGATGAACGGCAGCTTTAATCTCTCTGCAGATTTCCTCAAAGGATTAGATTTCCATCTGGAGGCTTTTTTATATGACACTTCTAGACCTTCTATAAAATGAGCAGCAGAAATAACACCAGGTTATATACTGCAGTATGAGGCCAAAAATATGAGGACATACTGGCCATCACAACCACTATATGTGGTTCTTTCCCAAACTGTTACCACACAGAACTCCAACTGCACCCCAGGCCTCCACGCCCAACATCAGTGCCTGACCTCACTAATGCTCTTGTAGCTGAATGAACACAAATCCCCACAGGTGATGCCGACCTGCGAGACCGAGGGCTGCAGTAAAGAAGCTCAGCTACAGTGTCCCACATGCAGGAAACTTGGGATCCATGGATCATATTTCTGCTCTCTGCGATGTTTCAAGAACAGCTGCCGTACTCACAAATGGCTCCACAAGAGAGCGCCTGCTGAGCTCCAGCCTGAGGTCAACGTGGCGACCTCATCTCCAGAGCTTGAGCCTGAGACCCACGAGGTGGTCTCACCTGCTGTGCTCCAGCCGGAGGTCAATGTAGCGACCTCTGCTCTGGTGCTCCAGCTCGAGACCCACGAGGTGGTCTCACCTGCTGAGCTCCAGCCGGAGGTCAATGTAGCGACCTCTGCTCCGGTGCTCCAGCTCGATATCCATGAGGTGGTCTCACCTGCTGAGCTTCATCCGGAGGTCAACATAGCGACCTCAGCTCCAGAGATCCAGCTAGAGATCGCAGAGGTGGTCTAACCTGCCGAGCTCCAACATGAGACGCATGAGGCAGTCTCATCACAGAGCTCCAGTAGGAAACACATGAGGTGGTCTCATCCCCAGAGCTTCAGCATGAGACCCATCAGGCAGTCTCATCCCCAGAGCTCCAGCATGAGACCGACGAGGCAGTCTCATTCCCAGAATTTCAGCCTGAGACTCACAAGTTTGTCTCATCTCCAGAGCTCCAGCATAAAGTCAAGTTCCTGCTAGAGGTCAACGAGGTGACCTCCCAAGCCATGTTCATATCCGAGGCCGAATAGGCAACCTCTCAGCGAGGTCAAAGAGACAGCCAACCCAAGCTCTGCTCAAGCCAAGTTCCTGTCATCGGTCGAAGAGACGACCTCTCAAGCCAAGTTCCTGTCAGAGGTTGAAGAGACGGCTTCTCACACCAAGTTCCTGTCCGAGATCGAAGAGACGGCCTCTCACGCCAAGTTCTTGTCCGAGGACGAAGAGACGGCCTTTCGAGCCAAGTTCCTGTCCGAGGTCGAAGAGCCGGCCTCTCATGCCAAGTTCCTGTCAGAGGTCAAAGAGACTACCTCCCACGCCACGTTCCAGTCTGAGATGATTGATGTGACCCACCACGCCACATTCCAATCTGAAACCAACATCACGACCAACCAAGTTATGTTCATGCCAGAGTCTGTTGAGACGACCACCCAAGTGCCTCTCATGCCTGAAACCAATGTCATGACCAACCAGGTCCTGCTCACGCCTGAAGCCAACGTCACGAACAACCAAGTTCAGATCATGCCCGAGTCTGCTGACAAGGACGACCAAGTTCTGCTCATGCCCGAGTCTGCTGACACAGCCGACCAAGTTCTGCTCACACCCGAGTCTGCTGACACGGACAACCAAGTTCTGCTTACTCCCGAGTCTGCTGACAAGGACTACCAAGTTCTGCTCATGCCCGAGTCTGCTGTCAAGGACGACCAAGTTCTGCTCATGCCTGAAGCAGACGTCATGACTAACCAAGTTCTTCTCATGCCTGAAACTGACGACACGATCAACTGAGTTGTCCTCATGCCTGAGACTGACGACACAGCCAACCAAGCTCTGCGTACACCTGAGTCTGCTGGCACAGCCAACCAAGTTCAGTCTGCAAAGTCGATGGAGAATGACGCTCAGACTCTCTGCGTGACTGAGGACATCACTCAGCATCCCCATACTGCTGAGGATGCCACTCAGCCACCTTGTTCAACCGAGGAAATTCCTCCAATTCCCATTGCAGCCAAGAGCTCCGTTTTGCTTCCCAATGCTGCCGTGGATGCCACTACTTCAAGATTCTATGAGGACGTCGCTCCACCTCTGTGCTCCGCTAAGGATGTTGCTCCGCCTCCATGCTCCGCTGAGGACATCGCTCTGCTTTCCTGCTTTGCTGAGGACATCGCTGTGCCTTCCGGCTCCGCTGAGGATGCCGCTCAGTCTCCCGGTTCAGATGAAGACATTTTGCCCAAAGGGCCAGGACCACCCGGGGAGGGGAGTGTATTCTGGGGGGAAGGGGTTCTGTCATGATTTCCCCTTGAGTCAGCACTGCAGTACTGCAGTGTGCTCAGAAAACTGAAGTGCATGCTCATGCACGAGCCAGATGCATGAGCGCTTAGCGAACGCACGCTTTTCAGTCTTCAATGACAGTGACTTTGTTTATGTTGGACATGTGCTTTTGTTATGGTTATGGTTATGTTCTGTCTCCGCAGCTGTTTAGTTATTGGTTGTTTTCCAAATGTGTGTTATCATTGTTTTCAGTTGTCCGTGTTTAACCCATGATTACGTTTGTCATTTAAACCCCTCATGTCTCTGTATACTTTGTGTAGCATTGAGTTCACCTCATTACCAAGCGATTGTTCTTTGTTTCTCGCTTCTCGTTTTGATTCATGTTATTGACCTCGTTTCTCGATTCTGATTCTAGCCTTGCCCTATTTATTCCTGTTTGCCGATCGCCTGACATTTTGCATGTTTTTGGACCACGCTTTAGATTACTGATTTGGATTTGTCTGCATATATCTCCTTTAATAAAAACTCTTATCTGAATTTGCATCTGTCCTCAACTCCATTACGTGACACTTGAGCTGAGTGAGTGCTTTAGTCGTGGTTATTCTGTGGGTTTTCACACACACTGAGTGCTGAGTTTGCTGTAGTTTTGTTCTGGAAACCACACTCTTTTGTCTCTGATCATCTTCTTTTATTATAAGGTGTTTGTTAAAGAAAATGGTTTTCCATGCTGAGGTGAAACTTTCCACATGTGTCTACTCATGATGGTTGGTTAGACCATCTGCGTTCCACACCTTTTACCATCTTACCTCTATCCAAGGAAGTTCCTTGTGCTAATACGCTCACTATTTACATCTCTGAAAAATTCTAATTCCAGCTTAAAGGGTAGCAAAACATTTTCCAAAACATTTTTATTGTTGTAACGACTTAAACTACTAGCTCACATTAGTTACATTTCACTATCAGAGTCTTGATTTATATCCTCATTTTCTCACTGAATTATTTACTGTTGTCGTGGATAAACCAACAGTCTTAGCCTAAGTCAAAAACTTAACAGACAGAGAGTTTAGTAGATGTCAAAAAGTAAATAAACTTTATTGAAAACCAATAAAGTGTGACAGTCTGCAGAAAGTCTGAATTATGCAAACACACACAGCACTTTATATACCTTCCTCCACAGTGTATCCATCTTAGGCGGGGTTTTGCCTTTCCTCATTAAAACAGACCAATCTTCTTTGCCACAATTAAATATTCATGTCTATGTGCTATCTTAAATTTGTGGAGCATGCGCAGTTAGTGGTTTTTCTCAAAACGATTTCATGCGGTCATGGTTTCTTCTTTTTTTAAAAAAAATGTTTCACACAGGCTTGTGTGTCCTGACCTTGATCCACACTCGCCTTTTTCCCCAAGCCTTACCCGAGCTCATTAATTGGTATCGGCCTCAAAGTTATATCTGCTTCTGTGGAGGAGGATACAGGCTGGTACAGAAAGAACAACTAGTGTACAGTAAGACACCGGAGTTCATCCAGCTCAATACACACTTAGAATATAACTTGATCAAACATTGTTCTATTGATTTAACTTATGCTTCTAACTATTGATTATACATATAGATTATGCTTTTTAACCAATATTGATTATTCGATGATGCTTAAGTAATAATTCTAAATGTTGGTAATGCATATTGAATACACTTCATTAACATATCCAAATGTTAGTTACACATATTGATTACGTTTCATAAATATTTTCAATACTGTCAGCCAGAAAAACCTGTCAGAATATAACGTTACGGTGAACAACCTTGATTTGTTCATCACTAATATTAGCTAACTCAGCTAGCTGCAGCTGGGTTTATAGCTCAAACGTTCCAGGCACCACGTTATACTTTAATAATCTGCATATCAGATGATGTGTGATGTGCTCCAAAGCCAAGTTTATTTAGTGACACCACAAGCTGAACTCGTACGTAGACGGAGAAAGTTTCTGCTCTAAGTATAATAAATAAAAATAGATTTCCCCCTATGCTAACAAATCTGGAAGCTAAAAGATACCTCCACTTTGTTAAACTCACCACAAGCTAACTAGTTTACTGCTGAGCGGTATGTTTTTTGTTGTTGTTGTTTTTTAATGCCACATTAGTGCATTTTACATCTTATTTTTTATCTATCCTGAAGTTGACCTCAGTTCTTTGCGGAAATTTGGTTTCCATGTTGATTTGTAATTGAGAGTTACTACACTGAAGTAACTTGTGAGAGCTGCTAGCTTCGGCCCATATCATGTTAGCTTTACCTGACATCACATTATCAGCTTTTGATCCTGATATTGTTCTGATCTGTGATTTCATGTTGATATTGTTGATTCCTGTGAATTAAAATCTGCCTGTCGGGTTCTGGCACCGTCTTACTGTCATTTCTATCCAACAATATCTATTTAGTTTCCAGAGAATAAGACTCAATCAGAATTTATACTATACGTATATGTTTACATTTACATCACCTACAATATTTAGCAATGTGTGCCATCTGGAATAAACCAAACTTTATGCAAAATCGTTGACCATGATGCGAGTCGTAGCCGATTTTATAAGATTGGACCCGCACCTCAACAATAGCTGCGTTTACATGAATCATTATGATCGAATATGGACCTTTCTAAAATGGCGGGCGCGTTGACGTGTCTCAGCAGTTAGCGATTGCAAGGCCAGGCACTTCCGGCTTGTTAGGCGTGAGTCGCAAACACTGCGCGCGTGCTCAGGTCTCTTCCTGCTATTTCCCGGACGTGCAGAGGGGCACGAACTCGGACTTTGCAAAACAAAACAAAAGAATCCCAAACAAAACAAGACCGAGTTGTAATCAGCTTCAGTGACCGGAAGTTGATCTAGCGCACTGTTTTTCACAGTTAGCGCATAACTGATTTTCCTTTTTTTTCCTTTTCACTATAATAATAGTCGCATGGAGATAATGCGTTTCCCTGCTCCGCCATTCTGTAACATCTGTTTACACATTAATGTCCTCTAATTAACTGCTTTATTAATTTAGTGGTTTGTGTCGTGTGCCGGTGCTGCAGTCATGATTTTAGAGACTTTATCACGAGCGAACTTCGCTTTGCGCTCGAGAGTAAGTAACATTTCATTTTATTTGACAAAACTTGCTTTTTTAAATATAATGCATGTGTTAAATTGAGCTCAGTGTGCATGCATGTGATTAATTTAGGATCTTAATTTAAAAATTAATGCAGTTTAGTCATTGTGGTACAGTCAATCATAGTGAAGAAATATGTAGGCCTAGATACACATTTCTGTGTACAATTTCCTAAAATACATAATCTACTCAATAAGTGTATTTAATAATCTCAGGTTTTGTTATATTTTCACTGTTTGTCAAGTTTTGTTTAAGTATGCACTTATTTTGAAAAACGTTCCTTTAGTTAAAGGTGCACTAATTTGGGATGTTTTTATATTGAGTTTTAAGATGAATCTTTTTAAGATTTAAAGTTTCGTCGAAGTACTTTCCCCTATAATCAGACCTGACGTTTCAGAGCTCCCCTTAGTGTGATGGACACCAGTGTGACCGCAGCATCTACACTATCGAGGAGATGTTTTGGAGATGTTCTCGTTTTAACTTCATCACTTCCAGGAAAATGAGTGAAAGTCTTGTGTTCGTCCACGTAAACGATTTGTAGGACGTGCATTTTCCACAGACAACAGCATTAAAGAAGCGTTTAGTCCCAGATTAAATGTACGCAAATGTAAATAAATATGTTAATGGGAAGAAGAAGTAGGAACATCATTATTGCAATAGAGTTATCGGTGTGTATCACGATACATTCAATATTCAAGATCTTTATTTGTCTTTTGCACTAGTATACATGTGTGTTGGAACTCTTGTGTGCTTCTCTCAGTAAAGGTCTTAGCCTAAGACAAAAAATAAAAAGAAGTAAACAATAAAAACTACAAGCTACCTGCCATTAACCGAGTAATCAACCAATTAGTTTTTAAAATTAATACTGAATTTAAACATAACGCTCAAAGTGAAATATCGCTGAACTTTATTACAAAAAGAAACAGTTCTGACTGTACCATGAAAATGTACTGTACTTTTTTAAAATGAAATAAATACAGCCCCAGTTCTGAAAAAGTTTGGAAGTATGGAAAGTGCAAATAAAAACAAAGAGGAGTGGTTTGTAAATGTACTTTGACTTGTATACAAAAAAAACAACCACGTATAAAGGCGAGGTATTTAATGTTTTACTTAATCAACTGCTGAGGTTTTTTTTCAAACGTTTATTTTGAAATAGCGATGTAACAAGTTGAAATAAAAAGGTGATGTGAAACAGGCGAGGCATCTGGAGGCTCCTTTTTTGGAGCCTTTTTGGAAGCTCCTTATATACTATGATTAGGCAATCATCGTGTATATAAGGAGCTTCCAGGAAAGGTCTAGTCCTTCAAAAGTAACGATGGGTCGAGGCTCACCGATCTGCCAACAGATGCTTCAGGAAATAATCCAACACATTCCAACACATGAACATTCCCCAAAGACACATTTTGGGATTTTGGGCATTTCACCTTCTACAGTGCACAGTATAATTAAAAGATTTGAGGAATCCGGTCAAATCTCAGTGTGTAAAAGGCGAGGCCAAAAACCACTTCTGAATGCGCATGATCTCCGATCCCTCAGACGTCACTGTCTTAAAAACCGTCACGAGTCTGCAATGGAGATCCTGACATGGGCTCGGGAATACTGCGGTAAACCTTTGTCAGTCGACACCATTCGCCGCTGCATCCACAGATGCAAGTTAAGGCTTTACTATGCAAAGCAGAAGCCGTACATCAACACTGTCCAGAAGGTCCGCCCACTTCTCTGGGCTCGGTCTCATCTGAGATGGACAGTAGCACAGTGGAATCGCGTTTTGTGGTCCGACGATCCAGCGTTTCAGATAGTTTTTGGTCAAAACAGCTGTCGTGTTCTCCGGGCCAAAGAGGAAAAGAACCATCCAAGCTGTTCTCAGCATCAGGTTCAAAAGCCAGTGTCTGTCATGTTATGGGGGCGTGTCTCTGCACATGGCATGGGTAACCTGCACATCTGTGCGGGCAGCATTAATGCAGAAAGATATGTACATATTTTGGAGCAGCATACGCTGCCATCCAGAGCAGGACAAACCACATTCTGCCCGGATTACAAGCGCATGGTTGCGTAAGCAGAGAGTGCAGGTGCTAACGTGGCCTGCTGCAGTCCTGACCCGTCTCCCATTGAGAACGTGAGAGCTTGAAAATACAGGTGTAAAATGGGTTCTTTTAACATTCCATCAGTTACATGTTATAAAAGCCCTGCCACGGTACGTGTATCGTAACGGCATCAACATCTTAATCATCGTATCGTCCAGCACTTCTCATGATCTGTGTATTGTGAAATGGCTTATAAGTTCTGCACACTTGTGTGTCGTACGGTCACATGACCCTGCTGTATTACTTCCCGTGTGCGCAGGTCCCGGTGAGACGAGTACATCATTCGTCTGATCTTCCTCCTCCTCAGCCGGTTCCTCTGTTAGCTCATACGCTGCAGCGCTACCTGCTGGCCCTGGAGCCGCTCTTACCCCTGGACGAGCTGCAGCACACGCGTAAGACGGTGCAGCGATTCGGCAGTGCGGGGGGACTCGGAGAGAGACTGCAGAGAGGACTGGAGAAACGTGCCAAACACACACACAACTGGGTAAAGCAGGAATATCGTCACTCTCGTGTGTGAGACTCTCTGAGGAGTCTGAGGCCTTTTCTAAAATCACGGTGCAACAATCGTTAGTTTAATAACTAAGGAGTTAAATACTCCATGACAAGGTGGTGTGATTAAGTGCAACGAAATGTAAAGTTACTGTGTGTGTGTGTGTTAATAGTGTGTGTGTGTGTGTGTGTGTGTGTGTGTGTATGTAGATAACAGATTGGTGGGTTCAATGGGCATATCTGGAGAGTCGTCAGCCCCTGGCTGTTCACTCCAACCCGGCCATCTCACTGCCCCGACGCGACTTCAGTGACTGGAGAGGACAGCTACTGTGAGTCTAAATACAGATGCGCACACACACACACACACACACACGCAAATAAAAGCACGCACACGCATTATTACTTCTTGCAACAAAATGTCAGTAGTCCTAGAAATTGTATTGGCTACAGTAGAGGTGGGAAAAACACAGTCGTGAAGTCGTACAGTTCATCCCGCAGTGAGCTGTCTCAAGCCTGGAGACATGGATGCGATGTGAAAATAGTCAGACAGAAAAAACAGTCGGACTGATTTAACTGAACACTCGTTTTTCTTCTACATAATCAGGTTAAAGGTCAGACCAGAGGGACATACAGTGTTACTTTAATAATCAGTCCCGGTAGGATTTCACGATCGCAGAACTTAATGCAAAATCAAGCAAATGCAGCAATATTCGGAGGAGCGTGCGATTTTTCTTTTTTTTTTCAAAATTACCGCAGATTTTCTCCAAGACGCATCATGTGATGTCATCACAACACGCCTATAACCAAAGCCCTATTCGATTCACGTGCGTCGAACATGAGTACAACTGAAAGGTGTCGTTTACCAATGAACATCACTGTGAACGTCCATGCAAGTGAAATTTCACCAATCCAGGTAGTTTTCTGCAAAAAAAACACCAAAAACTGCAAGTTGCATCGCAAATTTTGAAAAAAGCCGCAGAAAAGTCACATTTTTGGCCGCAACATTCACAAAAACACTCCTGTACGGACTGAACATTAATAACAGTCCGTTATTAATGGGACCTGCGCTCTGATTGGGTAACGTGATGGTCAGGATGGGAACTACGCTCTGATTGGGTAACGTGACGGTCAGGATGGGATCTGCGCTCTGATTGGGTAACGTGATGGAGGTATGGGATCTGCGCTCTGATTGGATAACCTGACAGTCAGAATGGGATCTGTGCTCTGATTGGGTAACGTGACGGTCAGGATGGGATCTGCGCTGTGATTCGGTAACGTGACGGAGGTATGGGATCTGCGCTCTGATTGGATAACCTGACAGTCAGGATGGGATCTGTGCTCTGATTGGGTAATGTATTTAAGCACTACACTCTGTGTCTGTGTGCAGGTTTGCAGCGAAGCTCATCTCCGCAGTGCTCGACTTCAAGAATAAAGTGGACAGGTTTGATTTTTTTTTAACCGAATAAACACTGTTTTAATTCCATGATCATGAGTTTAAACACAAACTCTCTCTGTATATCTGTCTCTCTCTCTATCTCTCTCTCTCACTCTCATATATACATATATCTGTCTCTCTCTCATATATTTATACACATATATCTGTCTCTCTCTGTATCAGTCTCTCTCTCTCTCACACACACACACACACAGTTCAGTGTGCTTTATTGGCATGACTGTTTCAAAAATGTTGCCAAAGCAAATTAATATAGAAGTTATACAGACAAACAATAACAGCAAATAAAGAAAGAGAAAACAGTAATGAGTAAAATAAACACAAACATGAATAGACATTAATGTATATTACATTAGTGTTTTATATATATATATATATATATATATATATATATATCTGCAGCTGTGTATTTCCTTCAGGTTCCTCTAAAACACAGAGGAGAGGTTTGGGATGGTGGCTGTGAATGTACAGTAATATTCCTGTCTGAGGTGGTTCTGTTTTAGAAACATCAGAGTGATATGTGTGTCTGTTTCTACAGGAAGTCACAGTGTTTACAGAGGATTAATTCTTTGGGTTTATAGGTTTAAGTATGTCTTCTTTTTCAATTTCTAAGTTGTAATCACCCACTCTTCTCTCTCTCTTTCTCTCTCTCTCTCTCTCTCTCTCTCTCAGTGGGAGGTTACCTGTAGAGTATATGCGTGGCAGGCCGTTGTGTATGGAGCTGTTTCCTCTACTCTTCTCGTCGTGTCGTGTTCCCGGCCCGAAGCACGATAACATGATTCACTATGGCCGCCCACGCCGTGGCCCCGCCCACATCACCGTGGTGCGAAACTACCAGGTGAGACACAAACACGAGCCGTTTGTTTGTTTTTTTTGCATTTTCTGATAAGAAAAAAAAAAAGGCCATTCATTTGGTTCATTTCATCAGATCTTGTTTATACACAAACATTTTCACACCAGGAAATCTGAATTAACGTCAGAATCAGACTCGAAGTTAAACGACTGTACAGAAAGTGTAGATAAAAGTTGCAGGTTGAGAAGAGTAACTAGAGGGTAATTTTAGGCACACTGTATCTTTTTAATATTTAATAACATTGATATTTATTAACGTTGATATTCCTGATGGTTTTATTTTATTTCTATAGTCGGTGAATAATGTGAGTGTTTCTTTGTTTTGGAGCTGTAAAGAAAAACCTTCCATTCTTATAACATAGCATTTGGCCCTGAAATTAGCATCTGCTACAATCTGAAGTCTTCTATTTCACTGTGAATCTGGTGAAAGTGTGTATGTGTGTGTGTTTGTAGTTTTTCCAGCTGGACGTGTACAATAGTGATGGCACCCCCCTCACTCAGAGTCAGATTCACTCTCAGCTGTGCCGGATCCGAGCTCAGTCCTGGAAAACCGATAAAGAGCCGATGGGCATCCTGACCAGTGACCACAGACACACGTGGGGCCAGGCTTACACACGCCTACTGCAGGGTAAAAAACACACACACACACAGACACTTCTATTTCATACAGTAAACATTGACTGAGTACATGTGAAGAAAGCTGTGAACATTCCTGTTTTACTGCATTACATCATAAAATAACACTGCAGCTGCTGCACCCTGTCTAGTGCACTACATGTGCTGTAGGGAGCCATTTTGTTCCTTACTAGTGCACTACATTCCTCTCTCTGTGTCCTTGCCCTGTCTCTTAGATAAGATCAATAAGGAGTCGGTGAGGCTCATAGAGAAAGGTCTGTTCACACTGTGTCTCGACTCGCCTGTCATGACCATCTGCGATGAGAAGTATGAATTGTTTCTCCATCTTTCTCTCTCCCTCTCTCTCCATCTCTCAGTCTCTCTCTCTCACACACACACACACTATCTTTTTTATCTACTTCTCTTTGAGTTTGCTAATGGATTTTCCTCAGATATCCATCTGTAGAGCATTTAAGCGAATCATTTGATCGACTCACTGAATCACTTGATTCACTGTTTGTTTGTTTTCTATAAAATAATTTAAACATTATTTTCATGATTCATTAATATTTGACTCCTTTCCATGGCAGGTACTCGAGCAGAATGGCGGCTCAGATCCTTCATGGAGGCGGGACTTACTCAAACAGTGGGAACCGCTGGTTCGATAAGACGTTACAGGTGGGCGGAGCTACAGAGCCCATTGACACGAAGAAATTTTTGCTATAAGAAACTTTTTTTTTTTTTTTTTTTTTTTTTTAATGACTAATCATTATACTCTCTCTCTCTCTCTCTCTCTCTCTCTCTCTCTCTCTCTCTCTCTCTCTCTCTCTCTCTCTCTAGTTTGTGGTGAGTGAGGATGGGTCATGGGGTCTCCTCTATGAACAGGCCACAGCTGAAGGGCTTCCAATCGCCACCCTGCTGGACCACATCCTGCAGTATTGGTACGTACACACTCTTTACTGTTATTTCTTCTGTCTTTCAATAGAGAGAAACAGATAAACTAGATCAAGCCCATACTGATGCTACAGGTTCAACTCTACACTAATCCGATTTAATCACAGACTAATTTGTAAACTAATCAGTTGAATCCTAGACCAATCATTATAATTTCAGTAAGAAGCCCGAGACAGTCCGAGCTCCTCTCGTTCCTCTGCCCATGCCGAAGAAGCTTTACTTCTACATCGACCGCGCCATCAAGTGGGACCTCGAGATGGCCAAGCAGAACCTCAACATGTGAGTATCACTATGACCTCGCTGTACATTTACACACTGCTCCAGTTTAACTGTGATGTGGACTCCAGCGGAACCACTTCTGGTACCAGGGAGGTCCATCGTACAAAAGGAGGGAGCGCTTACTTCAGTGGTGGACCGGCACAACGTTCTTTTCTCACAGCAGCGTGCAGTTGCTGTCTAAAGCACACACGGGGTGTCGCTGCTCGTCCTGATGTGCCTGTTCTGTACGCATGAACTGAAAATATTTTTGGAGTCATTCAGCACTATCAGATGGCCATCCCCTAAAAACAGTCAGGGTTTCTTTAAATAGTAAACATCATCAAAATATCGTTAAAATAAGAAAAGGAATTTTTTTAGCTTAAGACAGAGACACATCTCCATGTGTGTGTAGTACTTTTATAGAAATACATATTTATTATTTAAGGCATAATTTTGGCTGTATTATTAAACCCAAAACTCTCTGTATCTGTTTTCCTTTCTCTCTCTCTCTCCCCATCCAGCCTCATCAACGATCTGGACATCAGCTGCTTTAACTTCCAGCACTTCGGGAAGGAATTTCCCAAACAGCTGGGTTTAAGCCCCAACTCCTTCATCCAGATGGCCATCCAGCTCGCATACTACAGGTGAACAAAATCCTTTTATTTAATTTACAGAACTCGGAGATTTATACTCATAACCTTCTGGTCACTAAAGCAGAGTCTGTGCTGCTACTGTTCCAGCAACTACGAGTCTAAACTGTACATTCATTTAAACTATACTCTAATGCCGAAAGGTTATGAACTATGAAACCACAGGTCTCAGCGTATTTACGGTTTCGTTTTTATTTACTTTTCTTTATAGGTAATTAGATTATACTGTGACAAGTAGATGTTCCCGGCAGAACACGGAAACATCTTTAAAAGTCCCCATGAAATCCAGACAGAAGTCTTGTGGCTTTTAGTATGAATATGTCAGCCTTAAGGTTCTCTATAAGCTAGTACGCTCCAAAACAATGACAAAATTCGCATTTAGAAGATGTACGCGTTCAAAATTGACAGTCTCTGATCAGCGGTTTTGTTGATCGGATTTTATGTCCAACCAGACGCTCTGTAGAATCTGAAGTGTCCCGCCTCGAGCATCATAAGCATCACCTTGCCGACGTTGGTGGTGTTGAGCGAGAGAAATCATCTCAGCAAGCACGGGCTGTGAATGTGTCTGTGACTGTTTGAAGGAGTGAGTTTTGTTCCGTTTTCCAACTGGAAGTGGGTTAAGAAGGAAATGGCTTGAATTCAGTCACTTTGAAGAAGGAGGTATTTGTGCTGGGTATTTTGGGGTGTTCACCACAGGGTTTGTTGGCTACCTTCAGTTGGCCTTGACGTCTGTTCCTCCCCTTTACACTGTAGGGGCGTCACCTCTGGCACGAGTAAGTATGTTATGTGACAATTATTAAATTATTACATTTAATCAAAAATAAAAAACCTTTTCTAACATGACTTGAGATAAGCTAAACACTATTGGCTATTTAAAAAGGGGGAGGAGCCACTCTAAATGTCCCGACCGGACTTCCTGTTTCAGTGGAAATTACTTAAACACATCGAATAACGCTGCACGTTTCAAGGCAACACGGCACTTCGCAGGGACTTTAACCCTTCTCTTTAATGTATTTATCAGTCAATAAATAGGCCCCTATTTCAATTACAGTTGCAGGAGAAGGTTTGTGAACCCTGTGGAGTTCCCAGGGTTTTGGCATCGCTTATTTATAAACCCTGATCTGATCTTCATCTGTGTCACAATTATAGACAAACACGATCTGATTAAACTAATAACAAACAAACAGTAGGTTTTCAAGAACTTCTCAAGTCTTCAGTGAGTTATCAGTCACAGTGCCGGCTGGAGAAAAAGTAAGCGAACCCTTGGATTGAGTAACTTGTAGATCCTCTTTTAGCAGCAACAACCTCCACAGATTGCTTCCTGTAGCTGCTTATAAGACTGGCACAACGACGAGGAGGAGTTTTGGTCCGTTTCCGTACAAAACTGTTTCAGTTGAGTTAAGTGCAGGACCAAAGCATAATTTTCACTCTTTTTCAGCCAGTCTGTAGTTGATTTAGGTCATTGTTTTGTTCCATCGCCCAGCCTGTGTGAAGCTTGAGGTCATGCTCTGACATTCTTCTGTAAAATGTCTCGATACAGTTTTGAAAACATTGTTCCCTCAGTGACCGCACGCCGTCCAGGCAGCAGAGCAGCTCCAAACCACGATGCACCCCACAAGATGCTTCACAGATGGGGTGAGGTTTTGGTGTTACTGTGCAGTGCCTTTTTACCTCCAAACATAGTCGCCTATCCACAGAACAAAAGCGTTGTGGAACGTCCAGGTGGTTTTTGGCTAAATTAAGACGTGCCGCAATGTTATTTTTGGACAGCAGTGGTTTCCTTTGTGGTTTCCTTCCATTAACACCATTATTGTTCAGTGTTTTCCTGATAGTGGACACATGAACTTTCAAAGTTCTGAATTTTCTGCAGGTCTTTTGTTGTTACCCTTGGATTCTTTTTAATCTCCATTAGGATTGCCCAGGGTGCTCTTGGTGTGATTTTTGCGGGATGCCAGTTCATAGGGAGAGTCGCAACAGTCCTGAATTTCCTCCATTTATACTTGACATTTTGTCTTATTGTGGATTGATGACCACCCAGGTGTTTAGAAATGCTTTTCAGCCTTTTCCAGCTTTGCGTCTCTATAATGTGTCTTTTACAGTGCTGTGAACGTTGATGGGATGGAGACATGGTTCACACTAACCAGCTGTTCTCAATAAGAACAGATTTGTCAGTAACTGGAATTTGTGTCTTTATTTAAAGGGTAAAGCACCTGTACACCCCACACCTCCAATCTCATCTCCTCAATTTAAACACCTGACTCCGGTTAGCTTTTGGAGAAGTTGTTAGTGCAGGGGTTCACTTACTTTTTCCAGCCTGCACTGTGAATTATTACTCAGTATGCTCGATAAACTCCTGAAAACTACTACTACATGTGTGTTATTAGTTTAATCAAACTGTGTTTGTCTATAATTCTGACTCAGATAAAGATCAGATCACATTATATCAGTAATCAGTGCACAAACCCTGGTAACTCCAACACGGTCACAAACCTTTTCTTACAAAATGGAAATGTAACAAATGTATAAATTCCTGTCAATAAAAATACCCCCCCAAAAAATCATTATTAAAATAAATAATACATTTTACGAATTGAACACAAATCAAAATATAAAACTATTGCGCAGGGCTGATTTATAATCAAACCAAATGATGGAAAATACATTCCTTGTTGCTAAATTGTGAAGGGATTTAGTAATTTTTTTTTGTTTTTATGGTTTTTGTTCAAGTCAGGGATCTCTTCACCAGGATTAAATGGACGCCTCTATGCCAAATAATTCCTTCATTAAGCAATGTGTAAGACATGGAAAAAGAGATCTAACAGTCTGTTAGAATCAGAGAGTCTACTCGGGACATTCGGGCAGACAAAAATGGACAAAAAACAACTAGTTTTGTTTCATTTTCTTTATTATAATCTTATTCATTAAACTGAAGTTGGAGGTGAATTTCCAACGTTGAGATGGAAACGTGTTTTTAATATCTTACTGATCATCATTTTTAAAAAATTTCGAACCAAGTTATATACTGTATATAATTGTGTATGACCGATATAAATCTTCGATCATTACAATCCTCTGGTGCTGTAGTACGGTGAAGTGACCAGCAGGGTGCGGTGTAAATCAACATTTTAAATTTCATCCTCCTGCGCTCTCCAAACACACCCCAGCCCTCTCGTTCCATCACCTGAGCATCTGCTGATGCTTTACACGCGTCAGAGCCTATGTAATATATAATATCAATAATAATATACTGTGCTGACATGGAGCTAAGGACGAGGGAGAAAGAAACAACAAACAAACAAAAGTCAGAGAAACCAAGAGACTGGGTGGAAAAAATAGAGAGAGAGAGAAAGAGAGCAGTAAAGAAAAAGAACTACTGTAGAAAGAGTAAGAAGTGTACAAGGAGGAGAAAGAGAGCAGAAAAGAGAAAGATGTTGAGACTAAAAGAGAGAAACCAAAAGGATGATTGAAAAATGTACTTAAAAAAAGTAAATAAACAAAATAAACAGTTAATTAAGGTAAATAAATACAGACAGTGAAATAAGAGAGAAGCTGAGGGAGAATATAAAGCACTGAGATCGTTTGAGAAATGTAAACGTTATTGTGCTTTTTATCCAGAAAACCCCACAGCTCACTCTTTAAAAATAAAAAAATAAAAAAATAAAAAAAAAAAAGGTTACAAAGTTCACTCCTATGGCCTTAATGGTTTCTCTCTCCATTACCCTGAGGCCCCAGAAATCTCCTTCATTACCCTGAGGCCCCAAAAATCCTCAAATCCTCCAGCCCCTGTTCTCTCTCCTTACTCACATGTCCATATGCTGATTTATTTAAGTGCTGTGCAGAGAAGCACAGAGAGACACAGAATACCACACTCAGAATTTTCTAAATCAGTACGCATTTACAATCTAGGATAATTAGAATATATTCTATAGTATTTGACTATGCTTTTTAATATACCCTATAATTACTGTAAAAATGTCATTAGTGGCTAAATGTAAGTATTACATGTAATTAGTATAAAATCTGTAATTAGTATTAACAATGTCAATTACTATAGAAATGCAAGTAGCATAAAACATGTCAATAGCTGATGAGTGTAATTAGTGTAAAAAAAAATTAATAGTGGATTAAGATAAATAATATTAGCATAAAAATTTTAAATTGTGCACAAACTATAAATAGCAGCTAAATTAAATTGTAAATTGTGTGTTCAGAGTGCATGGGGAAGTGTGTCCCGCCTGCGATATTGCATCACTCCGAATGTTCCGGGGAGGACGCACAGACTACATCCGCTCCCCGACCAATCAGACGCTGAGATTTGTCCAGGCCTTTGATGACCCCGCCCTCTCTGTGAGTCACACGAACCAATGAGAGACGAGAAGAGAGAACATTAACGTAGAGATAACATTCACTGTGTGTGTGTTTCAGGGGGAAGTGAAGGTCGAGCTGTTGCGGGAAGCTGTGGAGGCTTACAGTCAGCTGACAGATCAGGTGTGACTCCGCCCACATTTCGACTAGACTGCAGAATATAATATTAAAAGAAAGCAATGTACCTTTACTGATATTTAATGAATATCAACACTATTTTTTCTCTGTGTGTGTGTGTGTGTGTGTGTGTGTGTGTGTGTGTGTGTGTGTGTGTCTGTGCATCAGGCACTGAAAGGCCAGGCTATCGA
This sequence comes from Ictalurus punctatus, assembly GCF_001660625.3. Lineage (NCBI taxonomy): Eukaryota > Metazoa > Chordata > Actinopteri > Siluriformes > Ictaluridae > Ictalurus > Ictalurus punctatus. The sequence continues at coordinate 26,845,260 of NC_030429.2, read as the reverse complement.
TCGCCACCTGCTGGGTCTGAAGCTGCAGGCCATCGAGGAGGGACTGAGTGTGCCCAGAATGTTCATGGACACAGCTTATGGACTCGCCACGCACTGGAAACTCCGCACCGGACAGGTCTCTCTCTCTCTCTCACACACACACGCGCACACACGCGCGCACACACACACACACACACACACACACACACACACACACACACACACACATCGAACTGCAGATTCACACCATAACACCTGAACGAGGTGGTCTTGGCCCGATTACAAAAAAATCTAGAGTAGAGGAAAATCCAGGCAGAATAGGAATAACCTGGATCCGATCTATATCCGATGCGTTTCCGAAAAACAGTGGTTCCGTCTCTTTATTAATAGTGGAACAGATTTAACTGATGATAGCCAGAATTCATAGAAATATATAACATAATCTACATAATATCGTAGATTTGTACGCCTTTGGTAGCTTTTGCACACAAGTGCTAAGATTTGAGCTGATACTCAGAGGCACAGGTGTGTTTCCTTTCTTCCTAGTGTCAAAAGCATAAAATGCAGTTTATTATAATAACTAAAATGACAACAGAAGTTGTTATTATTATACTAAAGTGAATATGTACTCGCATATTCCCAGGTTCCGACGAACACGGACAGCGTGATGAGTTTCGGGCCCCTGGTTCCGGACGGTTATGCCGTGTGTTACAACCCCCAGCCGGATCATGTTCACTTCTCCATCACCGCCTTCAACTGCTGCGATGAGACCAACGCTGAGAAACTAGCCGTGATGATTGAGAGTGCCCTCCATGACCTGCACAAGTTACTCCAGCCGACTGCGTAGACACTCGAGCTTTAACCCCTTCTCCGTATGCTCAATCTACATAAACACACCAGTAAGCCTGAGAAAGGAACATTGGTTTATTTTGTTTGAGGTCAGGTTCAGGTTCAGGTACGGGGTGTGACCTACAGTTTAAATGCATTAAAATTTGGATGCTAATAATGCACTCCAAATATGAATTATTATTTTTATACTAAACCGCTTATGTTTAAAGTATTACGACGAATGGCATCTTTTGAGGTTGATGTGTGACTAGCCTCAACGCTTGACTAGCTACATTATCCTTGTTACTCCTGTAATAAACGAAAGGAGCCAGCCTCAGACACTAAACACGCCTTGGTGTGTGACTGTATTTGGTGTATTTGAGCAGAATATTCCTTTAAGACAGTGATCATGTCTCATTTGCACTCCATTGCCATCCATGTTAACGTGAATAATGTTTCATATGTTGATTTCAAGTTGAACTTCTCAACTGGAACTTTAAAAGCAAAGCATAAGTAAAACCAGCTTTTTTTTCCCCCCTTTCTTTCGAAATCCATTGTAAAACAGTTTTAAAAGCCGTTTGTGTAGCTCATTTCAAGTTTCCTACTCAACAAAACGATGACTTTGCTGTGTTGTGTTTAAACGCATTGTTTAGAAAGGAGCAGTCTAAGCTCTGTTGATTGGGTTTGATTGGGTCGGGTGTGAAACGTGGCTTCGATCATCCTGAACAGCATGCTTTATCTGAAATGGTGCTACCTAAATGCTTTAATCCACTCTTTACTGCACAGGTGGCACGTTTGACTGCATTATGGTGGTTGCAGTGCATTATGGGATCTATATTTATGTCTGAGAAATGCATGTTTGATTCCACTGTTATATGCATAAGAAATCTGCTTTCATCTGAAAGTCTCTGCTTGTATTTGGACTTGTGCTTCCGCAAGTATTTGTACTTCTATAAGGGCGTTGTGTATACTCAGTTTTGGGGAAAAAAATAAATAAATAAACAAACAAATTGTGTATTTTGCCAATTTATTAATCATTTATTTTATGTAAGTAAAACGAGGAGAAAGATTACTTTAGTGGAAATCTGGTGATGCTGAAAATATAATCAATCAAAATATATCAAATATAGCTTGTCAGGAGTTATAAAGAAAATGCAGGATTGTACAGTACACCTGGAAATGTACCTGCAAAATAATGGGTAAGGGTTAAAGCACTACTGCAAATCGTGTGAAATGCTGTAAATGTCCCGTATTCCTTATAAACACTGTATTGCGTATGTCTTTTAGTCTTGGAACAATCAGAAGTTCCCGCAGGAGACAATCTGATTCTACAAAATATAAAAATACCAAGGACTTGGTGCTAGAAAATATAGCTCGTCAATTTAAAAAAAAAAAATCATGTAAAACTAAAGATCATGCAGAGAATGATCTTTATGAAAATGCAGCTGAATGCAGAGATCACAAGCACTACGTTACTAGAATAAATAAATACTTTTCTTTTTTTGGCATTAGTGCCCCCTATTTATTTTAACCATATTTATTTCAATATTATGCATTAAAACCTCGAAAGTCTGCTTTGAAATTTGGGAATGATCAAACGAACCCGGTGACGTGACCTTCCAACAAGTGAGAAAACTTTGTGAAATATTAAATTTTTTAAATGACAATTTGGAAATAAAAAAACAGACAAAAAATAGAATTGCCTTAAACCGAAATTGCCAATTGTGATTACAAAATAAAGCTAAAAGCAGCAAGAGGTCCAAGCACTATAACAACCTTGCAACTTTTCCTTAACTGCTCTAGTGCTCAGCCATTGTTTATTGCTGACCATCATGACCGACACTATGCCTAGAGTACGCATTTGAAGTTTAATAATGATCAGACACGAGCTATCCTGCGTTTTCCCTAATAAATTACGCACATATACATAGATTAAATACTTTAGGGATTGTATTGATTAATAAATAAATAAATGCTTCAGACACTCATTGTGAAGTATATTACAAATCTAGTGATTTATCAATGACAGTACTTCATTAAGACAGAGCATCATCATCTTAACCTAGAGCACTGAGACTCTCTAAATGAGCATCCTCTGCTCGTATTTAATCGCACCATATCGTATTTCAGGAAGCACTTTCCCCATTGAAACAGGAGTGTAATCTAGTACTATGTGTACCCTTAGAACCTTGCACAATCTTGGTGGAATATTTCATCAAAAGTTCCGTTTTCTTACCTGTAACAGTGGAATGAACTGGACATTTATTGTTTTAGGAAACACCAGTTAACCTAAAAAAAATTGTAAAAAGAAAATGGAAACTAGCTATCTAGTTTAACTGTTAAATGTACTCAATAAATCCGAAAAAAATATTCAAGGTCACTAGCTAATTTAAATAGATGATACATGGAGCACTTTTTCTGCTTCTAGCCAACATGTGTTATGTGTGTTATCTATGTGTTATATATGCAATGTATGATGCTAGCACTACGACAATATTTACATGCATACACACCGCCTTTGCAATATGTTTTCCATCTAAACACAGCAGTAGAATTGATGAAGTTGTCGAACACTAACTGATGCGTATAAAACTTCAATTCTCTGAATTGTCTCGTGAACAAAAGCATGGTCTCTTCTCCAACCTGGCTGCTGGGATCTTTATTTTTTAAAAGTCATTTTATATGAAATGTTCAGAAAAATTGCTTGAATGAATTGATGAATAATTACTTAATCGTAAAAAAAAAAAAAAGTACAGTAGTTACAACAAATTTGAAAGAGCAAAAAAAGGAGTGTTTGTTTAAAATGCCTGTAAGTTCTTTTTGAGAGTTAATACAATACAAACGTTTTCATGAGGAATGTGAAGGTTAGACAGCAGACATTTTCTTACACAGCAGTCTAACGCTGTATAACACTGAAGAGATACGAGGCTCTCCTTGGCCTTGAAAAGACAAGCTTGCTATGACTGCAGCATCAGGAGGGAGTTTTAACTCGTGCAAGTTGTTTTGAGATAAGCCTTTATCATGCATGGCCTGGGTTAAAAGGCATTCCAGCTCAGTAATGTGATCAAAAGAACATCATGTTCCTTTCCAACCTCGTCTTTCCTCATCTGCTTGGCCACATCATCCAAATGTATCCCAGAGACTAGATGAAACCTCCAGTTGTTCCACTTTGGAGCCCCAAAATTAGAGCTTTGGCAGCAGAGACTAGTCACATGATCGGTAATGTCCTCATCAGCTACGTTGTGTGGAAAAGGCCTATACAAAGTGTAAATAAATACCATTACATTTCATTTCCTATTTCATATCTTTTATCTGCAAACTATCCAGTTTTATACCATAGCACTGTTGAATTTTAACTTTAAGAGAAAGAATAAATAAAGGTTGGTGAGGGACTGACTGTTTAGAGCTGCTGTAATGTCAGTGAGAACAGGAAGTAAATTGTTTCTGAACTTTCAACGCCCTCATTAAGACAACTGCGACACTTTTATATTCATCACCTACACAGGATGTGACATATTGTTTATCACAACCATCGCTGATTTTACAATAATATTTGATTGGTTGTGCTTTTTCTGGATTCAGGATGGTCTAGCTCATGCAGGGTGGGAATGATCAAAACTCCAGGTGGTCTACTTCCTATGACACTGATTAGGATTTGTCTATTCCATATCCACATCATGTTTATCTCGCTACGCAGCATGTCCCAGCTACAAACAGGTATTAATTGATTCATTAATTTGAGTGACTTCCACTTTGCGGAAATTGTTGTTGTGTGTTGGCGTGTGTTATTTATACAACACATTTCATACACAAGCCGCTGTTCAAATACAATGAATAAAATAAAAAACTGTCCCTGAGTCCATTTTAGAGATTCCTTTACACATGTTTACATACTGTAGCTGTTAACCGCCCTCTGTGGCAAATTCTTAGGTTAACTTCAGCAGAAAGAAACCACACACAACATATCCATTATATTTTTTATTATGGATAGTAAGCTTTGACCCTGACATTGTGTGATAGACCTAGCTAAATATCAACATCTGCAGAAGACACAAGATAACCCCTCCTCCTCCCAACAAACAGGGGAGCAAGTAAAGAAGCTGATCTCATTCACAGGAAAGTTCACCGCACATATTTTTCATGTTGCACATGCAACTTAGTCTGTGACTGACAATCACAAAAAAACAACAACATGCATTTGTTTTGGACTGACTGATCGGCGGACCTGAGACCGAATCAGAACGAATACATGACATGAAGTCAGAGTTTTACGGGAGTGAACTTACTTAACCCTTCTTCTCAACCGTTTGGTAGAACGTATTTTTTTATGTCACGACGTCTTATTGAAAAATGTGTTGAACTTACCTCAGCCTGACTGAGCCATCTCTACCACTGGGTTTAGGTATGGTATGTTAAAAACATTCACTAAATGTTGCTGTGTGCCAGTTTGCCTCCATACAGGAACAAGAAAGTCACTCCAAACATCTATCTCTATATTTTATTGGACTTTTTCTAAAAGTTTTTCGTATATAGTAAATGTATTTATACATGAGTTATGACCTATATTTTAAAAAAATCTATGGGGTCTGTTAAAAAAAATAAACTTTGGTTGTTGTTGTTGTTATTGCCCAAAAGAAATTTCCATTTTCAACAATTTTCCATAGCCTTTTTTTTCTTAGTGAGGATGTTAAAGGGTTAAATTAGTTTGCAGACTGGACTTAACAAGATGGTATGAACATGTCAAATTTGATTCAGGTGTTCAGGTATAAAAGTGCGACTACCTTGGGATTATAGTATTAAAGTATTAAAGTGTGATCCAATCATGTATAATCGAGTAATATAATCAAAGACACTAAGACAAGCTGGTGTGACTCTGATGTGTGGAAAATCACTGAACACACATTCCTCACTTATAAACTATCTTTTTCTTCCAAGCGCACTCTGCCAGTTCTCAGCGAGGACTCACCCTCCGTTCCTGTCAGGGAACACTGAGTCTGTGTTCTGTGTCTTTTTAAGAGTTTGATGTTTGTGATTTCTTAAAGTGTATTGTTAAAAGTTCACGAATGAAAATATAATGTTAATCAGTATAAAAACATGTTTGTTTGGTTTTTTTTTAAACTCTCTGTGCTTGCAAAGGGATGGTGAAATAACTGTGGCCAGACGTCAGGGGCGTGATTAAAAGAAAAATGGAAAAACCCCACCTAATGAGATCATTGTATTGGGATTGTATGAAAACCTGAACCATGATTGTGTTGTCAGAAGATCTGCAGAGCGTCTCTGCTTTTTTCTTGCTTTATCCCTAAAGTCTGATTTTTTGGCATCTGAGACCCCTTGACTTTGAGAGGTTCTTGTTTTTTACCCTTGTCTGAGGAGACTTTCCACCACACGATATGTTTGGTGCATATCACACATCAATACACTGATTGCTACTAGCTTAACACCGTACTGTAAGGCAGCTCCTTTATTAGCTAGAGTTAATAAATGATAATATTAAACTACAAATGTACTTATATATTCTCATTACTTTTCTGTCAATAAATACCAGCCATGTACCTCAGGAAAAAGCAAAGGATGTTTACATATTTCTTACAAACAAACTACTAAGCAGACCTCTCCATGCTAGCACCTGGTCCAAGTGTAAAACTTTACAATAGGTGAAATATATTCAAGACGAGTAGAAATAAATGAAGAAAGTATAAACAAATTTAATTCGATGTGCATTTACAGACTCGTATTCTTATATCATACAAACATAGCTACGCTTAATAAGTGATGATGTTCTTGTGTATTTTTACAGGCCAGGCTAGTCGTTATGAGCTAAATTCATACATTCAGGGGAAGGAAACGTTCTCCATGTTTCTTTAAAGTGTGTTGGATTCTTAAGCATGGTACTTTGTTGAATGTGATCCTTGTGTGAATTAGTGTGTGGATTTGGGGTGTGGTTTCCCCTTCTCACTTTTAAAATGGCCACCCTGCCCCTGTCTATGCCCTTTGGGACTCTCCCTGCCTGTGGGTGTTCATTTTTTAGTAAATATAACTTGCAGATACAGTATCTCACAAAAGTGAGTACACCCCTCATATTTTTGTAAATATTTGATGATATCTTTTCATGTGACAACACTGAAGAAATGACACTTTGCTACAATGTAAAGTAGTGAGTGTACATAGTGCATAGTAGTACATAGTAGTGAGTTATTTTGAGGGGACGGCAAATTTACACTGTTACACAAGCTGTACACTCACTACTTTACATTGTAGCAAAGTGTCATTTCTTCAGTGTTGTCACATGAAAAGATATCATCAAATATTTACAAAAATGTGAGGGCTATACTCACTTTTGTGAGATACTGTATGTGTACATATTATAAACGTGCATTAACGCTGTGTATGATCATATAAGGTTTGTTAATTGAGTGAGATTTTCACTTCCATGTTCTGTAGCAGTTAGGACTTATTGTAGAACACACACACAAACACACACACACACACACACACACACACACACACACACACACACACACACACACACACGTGCGTATACAGTATACGTAAGGCCAGTGGGATATATTTTTCAGAAATCCTATTCAACTCTGTAGGGTACCATGGTAACGAGTTTCCAAAAATCTTGAATATTATGACATTTTCCCATGAAATCATGTGAAAGCTCATTCTCCACTCTGGCATTCAATGCATCATGAGAGGAAGAAGAAAGTTGTAATTCTGGCTCATGAAAAAAAACAAAAAAAACAGATGAACAAGTGAATGGAGTGAATTTTCACTGAATTTTCCAAATATGCCAAAAAAAAAAAAAAAAGCCAAAAGGTAATTTTGTAAATGTAATGAGTATTTCATAACCCTTTGTTTAAAATATTTGTATACACATTTTGATATTTGAGTCTTTATTTAATTCCAGATCTCACCATGTACTGTGAATGATGTATATTTAAGTCAAAACAGAATATGCAGTAATCATGGAAAAACTCTAAGGTGTAGATGTTTCTCTTTTTTAATTCATTTTTCTTCTCTGACTATTCTTCTCTTCATATACAGTAGTGCTTGAAAATTTGTGAACCTTTTAGAATTTTTCACACAAGCTCTAAGAGTAGATAAAGAGAACCCAGTTAAACAAATGAAGCAAAAATATTATACTTGGTCATTTATTTATTGAGGAAAATGATCCAATATTATATATCTGTGAGTGGCAAAAGTATGTGAACCTCTAGGATTAGCAGTTAATTAGAAGGTGAAATTAGAGTCAGGTGATTTCAATCAGTGGGATGACGATCAGGTGTGAGTGAGCACTCTGTTTTATTTTAAAGAACAGGGATCTATCAGAGTCTGATCTTCACAACACATTTGTGGAAGTACATCATGGCAAAGGAGATTTTTGACGACCTCAGAAAAAGAGTTGTTGAAGCTCATCAGGCTGGAAAAGTTTACAAAACCATCTCTAAAGAGTTTGGACTCCACCAATCCACAGTCAGCAAGATTGTGTACAAATGGAGGAAATTCAAGACCGTTGTTCCCTTCCACATGAGTGGAGACCAACAAAGATCACTCCAAGATTACAAGATGTGTAATAGTCTGTGAGGTCACAAAGGATCCGAGGGTAACTTCTAAGCAACTAAAGTCCTCTCTCACATATGATAATGTTAAAGTTCATAAGTCCACCATCAGGAGAACATGGAACAACAGTGGTGTGCATGGCAGGGTTACAAGGAGAAAGACACTGCTCTCCAAAATATCATTGCTGCCCATCTGCAGTTTGCTAAAGATCATGTGGACAAACCAGAAGGCTATTGGAAAAATGTTTTGTGTAAGGATTAAACCAAAATAGAACTTTTTGGTTTCAATGAGAAGCGTTATGTTTGGAGAAAGGAAAACACTGCATTCCAGCATAAGAACCTTATCTCATCTGTAAAACATGGTGGAGGTAGTATCATGAAAATGTCCAATTTGGACATTTTCACTTAGGGGTGTACTAACTTTTGTTGCCAGTGGTTTAGACATTAATGGCTGTGTGTTGAGTTATTTTGAGGGGACAGCAAATTTACACTGTTACACAAGCTGTACACTCACTACTTTACACTGTAGCAAAGTGTCATTTCTTCAGTGCTGTCACATTAAAAGATATAATCAAATATTTACAAAAATGTGCCGATGCAAACGGCAGCTGGTCACAGCAACTCTTGCAGCTTTTAACTCTTTTAACTTTTTTCACCTCTTTTTGACTTTCTATCATTCTGGTTTTACACTAGACTTTTATTTCACTTTTTTTGTCCATATGTGTGGCTGAATTTTTTTCATTTTTATCGTATTTTTGTCGTATCTTTTTGGACCCACCATGATTATTCGTCCAGTGCTCATCTATGCAAGGGAGCAGCTCCTGATGTACCAGACTAGAGCAACGGTTTTGCCAGTGGACATATAAGTGGCGCTATGGAGGCACAGGCGAGGGAGGAGAGCAGGTGTGAAGGTTAGGGAGAAGCAGGAGAGAAACAGGAAACTCAAGCCTTGCCTTCCATCATTTGTTATGGGGGATGGAAGATCGCTGACCAACAAGTTGGATGTGAACAGCCAGGATGAGTACGGGGAGGTCAATTTGTTGTGTTTCACGGAAAAATGGCTAACATGGAACATTCCTGTTTCTTTGGTTGAGATAGCTGGCTTCACACTAGTGCGAGCAGAAAACAGAGCAGTAATAAGAAGGGAGCAGGTATAGCCGTTTTTGTTAACTCAAAATTGTGTAATACTGGACACATAACGCTGAAAGAGAGCATCTGTACTCCAGATCTAGAGCTACTGGCTGTTGGGCTGAGACCATACTCTTTGCCCAGGAAGTTCTCTCATGCCATTGTTATGACTGTGTACATTCCACCATCCGCAGTGGCGGCATGCACTTGTGACATCATCCACACCACCTCTGCGAAACTTTAGCGACAACACTCCAGCACACTTATGATAATCAACAGGAACTTCAACCATGTCTTCCTCTCTAAAACGCTAACACAGTAGTTAAAATTCAAAACAAGAGAGCATAAAATCTTGGACCTGCTGTATGCCAATGTGAAGGGGGAATACAACTCCACTGCCCTCCCCTGTCTGGGCAGATCAGACCACAACCTGATCTACCTTGTACCTGTGTACAAGCCTGTAGTCAGCCAGCAGCCGGTCAACACCAAGTCTGTAAACGTGTGGTCCAGTGAGGCCGAAAAGGCCCTGCAGGACTGTTTCCAGACCACAGACTGGGACCTTTTCCTAGAGGACATTGAGGGACTCTCCCATTGTATTACGGATTACATATGTTTCTGTGAGGACAGCGTTGTACCCACAAAGAAGGTCAGCTGTTTTTCAAATAACAAGCCATGGATCAACAAAGACATTAAAGTCCCCCTAAACAGAAAAAAGAGAACATTCATTGCAGGAGACAATGAGGAGTTCAGGTAGGTCCAAAAGGAGCTGAGGAGGGAATGGAGGAAAGCCAAAAACAGCTACCAGGAGAGGCTAGAGAGCAAACTGGAAAGAAATCGTGCCAAAGAGGTATGAGAGTGGATGAACTGATCTTAAAAAATCTAGTCCAGCCGTGAAGGGGGGCCTGGAATGTACAAATGAGCTAATCCAGGTTTTTCAACAGCCCCCACCACTGAGAGCTCAAAAGGACAATCTTACACTCCTGATACTGAGGTCAATACAGGAAACATCGCAGCTACAGGCACCTCAACTAACCTCTCCTCCTCTCCCTCCACCACCTCATTCATAACATCTAGTCAGGTGAGATGGAAGCTATCCAAGCTCTGAATCAACAGATCTATGGGCCCAGACAACATTAGACATCTTTCTCATTTGTAAGTCGCTTTGGATAAAAGTGTCTGCTAAGTGAATAAATGTAAATGTAAATGTAACATTAACCCCAGGCTGCTCAAAGCATGTGCTACACAGCTTGCAGTTGTGTTTCAACACCTTTTAAATCTTTCCCCAAGACTGAAAAGGTGCCCCAACTGTGGAAGACCTCCTGCATTGTTCCAGTGCCCCAGAAGGGTTGTCCTAGTACCTTAGATGACTACAGACCTGTGGTGCTGACCTCACATGTCATGAAGACCTTTGAGAGACTGATCCTGCAGCACATGAAGCTGATTGTGAGTGACTCCCGTGATCTGCTGCAGTTAGCGTACCAGGCCAAAATCAGTGTGGATGATGCCATCATCTACCTGCTGCATAGGGCCTACTCACACCTGGAGAGGCTGGGAAGCACAGTGAGGGTCATGTTTTTCAACTTTTCCAGTGCATTTAACACCATCCAATCCCCCTAGCTTGCAGCAAAGCTCTCCGCCATGCAGATAGACCATGACATGGTAGCCTGGATCACTGACTGTCTCACCAGCAGACCATAGTACGTCCAACTGCAGGGCAGTCTATCAGATGTGGTGATGTGCAACACTGGTACACCTCAAGGAGCTGTATTTTCACCTTTTCTCTTCACCATCTACACCTCTGTCTTTAGCTTCAACTCTGGAACATGCCACTTCCAGAAGTTCTCTGATGACTCCTCCATTGTCGGCTGCATCAGTGAGGATAAGGAGGAGGAGTACAGAGGTGTGGTGGAGCTTCGTCAGATGGTCTGAGGATAACTACCTTCAGCTCAACATCAGCAAGATGAAAGAGCTGGTAGTGGACTTCCACTGGAAGAGAAAGCCCCCAACACCTATTTGGGGGAGAAAACAGAGATGGTGGACTCGTACAAGTTCCTGGGAGTGCACATTAACAACAAACTGGACTGGTCGATAAACAGTGAAGCTCTCTATTGGAAGGGACAGAGCAGACTGTTTTTTCTAAGGAGGCTCAGGTCCTTTGATGTGAGCAGCAAGCTACTGCAGATGTTCTGTGGTAGCCAGCACCCTGTTCTTTGCTGTGACATGCTGGGGAGGTGGAATTAATGCTGGGGAGGCTGACAGACTCAATAAACTGGTGAAGAAGGCCAGTTCTGGTGTTGGTCAAAAACTGGACACTCTGGAGACAGTGGTGGAGAAGAGAACGAGAGAAAATCAGATCCACTCTGGGGAAACCCCTCTCACCCACTGTAGGTTAAGCTGTGGCAGATGGAGAGCACCTTCATCCACAGGCTCATCCCTCCAGGTGCAAGACGGAATGCTTCAGATGTTCCTTTGTGCCAACAGCCATCAGACTGTACAACACCTAATCCTTGACTTTACTACACTACACATATGCTGTAATATATTGTTGTACAACCCCAATTCCAATAAATAAATGTAAATAAAAACAGAATGCAATGATTTGCAAATCTCATAAACCCATATGTTATTCATAATAGAACATAGAAAATATATCAAATGTTTAAACTGAGTAAATATACCATTTTAAGAAAAAAAAGAAGCAAATTTTGAATTTGATGGCTGCGGCACGTCTCAAAAAAATTGGGATGGGGCAACCAAAGGCTGGAAAAGTCTTTCAGAAGCAAAGATGGGCAGAGGATCACCAATCTGTGAAAAACTGCATCTACAATTTGTGGAACAATTTCAGAATAATGTTCCTCAACATAAAAGACTATTAATATCTCATTATCTACAGTACATAATATCATCAAAAGATTCTGAGAATCTGGAGAAATCTCTATGCGCAAGGGACAAGGGTGAAAATCAATACTTCATGGCCGTGATCTTTGGGCTCTTAAGTGGCACTGCATTAAAATCAGGCATGATTCTGTAATGGAAATCACTGCATGGGCTCAGAAACACCTCCAGAACTCACTGTCTGTGAACACAGTTCGCCATGCTGTCCACAAATGCTGGTTGAAGCTCTATCATACATGAATATGATCCAGAAACATTACTGTCGTCTCTGGGCCAAAGCTCATATAAAATGGACTGAGCCAAAGTGAAAATCTATTCTGCTATCAGCCGAATCCAAATTTGACATTTACATTTTACACAGCGTCCCAACTTTTTTTGGAATTGGGGTTGTAATATGGGTACCGTATTATACTATTTATATTGTTTACATATCACTATTCAAAGGTACTGTTATATGAGTACTGGTTACACTGTATAGCTACTATAAGTATATTGTATTGTGCATACTGTACATATGCTAGATTTTTATGGGCTATATGTATATTGTGACTGTACATTGTTGTTGTTGTTTATATTGTTCATATATATATATACAGTGAGGGAAAAAAGTATTTGATCCCCTGCTGATTTTGTACGTTTGCCCACTGACAAAGAAATGATCCGTCTATAATTTTAATGGTAGATTTATTTGAACAGTGAGAGACAGAATAACAACAAAAAAATCCAGAAAAACGCACGTCAAAAATGTTATAAATTGATTTGCATTTTAATGAGGGAAATAAGTATTTGACCCCTCTGCAAAACATGACTTAGTACTTGGTTTAAAAACCCTTGTTGGCAATCACAGAGGTCAGACGTTTCTTGTAGTTGGCCACCAGGTTTGCACACATCTCAGGAGGGATTTTGTCCCACTCCTCTTTGCAGATCTTCTCCAAGTCATTAAGGTTTCGAGGCTGACGTTTGGCAACTCGAACCTTCAGCTCTCTCCACAGATTTTCTATGGGATTTAGGTCTGGAGACTGCCTAGGTCACTCCAGGACCTTAATGTGCTTCTTCTTGAGCCACTCCTTTATTGCCTTGGCCATGTGTTTTGGGTCATTGTCATGCTGGAATATCCATCCACGACCCATTTTCAATGCCCTGTCTGAGGGAAGGAGGTTTTCACCCAAGATTTGACGGTACATGGCCCCGTCCATCGTCCCTTTGATGCGGTGAAGTTGTACTGTCCCCTTAGCAGAAAAAAAACTCCAAAGCATAATGTTTCCACCTCCATGTTTGACGGTGGGGATGGTGTTCCAGGGGTCATAGGCAGCATTCCTCCTCCTCCAAACACGGCGAGTTGAGTTGATGCCAAAGAGCTCCATTTTGGTCTCATCTGACCTCAACACTTTCACCCAGTTGTCCTCTGAATCATTCAGATGTTCACTGGCAAACTTCAGACGGGCATGTATATGTGCTTTCTTGAGCAGCGGACCTTGCGCGCGCTGAAGGATTTCAGTCCTTCACGGCGTAATGTGTTACCAATTGTTTTCTTGGTGACTATGGTCCCAGCTGCCTTGAGATCATTGACAAGATCCTCCCGTGTAGTTCTGGGCTGATTCCTCACTGTTCTCATGATCAATGCAACTCCACGAGGTGAGATCTTGCACGGAGCCCCAGGCCGAGGGAGATTGACAGTTCTTTTGTGCTTCTTCCATTTGCGAATAATCGCACCAACTGTTGTCCCCTTCTCACCAAGCTGCTTGGCAATGGTCTTGTAGCCCATTCCAGACTTGTGTAGGTCTACAGTCTTGTCCCTGACATCCTTGGAGAGCTCTTTGGTCTTGGCCATGGTGGAGAGTTTGGAATCTGATTGATTGATTGCTTCTGTGGACAGGTGTCTTTTATACAGGTAACAAACTGATATTAGGAGCACTCCCTTTAAGAGAGTTTAATCTTTCTGATTGAGAGGGGGTCAAATACTTTTTTCCCTCATTAAAATGCAAATTAATTTATAAAATTTTTGACATGCGTTTTTCTGGATTTTTTTGTTGTTATTCTGTCTCTCACTGTTCAAATACAACTACCATTAAAATTATAGACTGATCATTTCTTTGTCAGTGGGCAAACGTACAAAATCAGCAGGGGTATCAAATACTTTTTTCCCTCACTGTATATATATATATATAGTTTGCTCTTATGTTTATATATATATTTCTATATGTATCCACTGTTTTCTTTAGATATCCCTATATTTTTCTCCTGACTATCTGTATTTTCTTCACCTGTCTTGCTGCTGCTGTAACACCCAAATTTCTCTGTCTGGACATTAATAAAGTATTATCTTATCTTAAATGACCAAGTATAATATTTTTGTCTCATTTGTTTAATTGGGTCTCTTTATCTACATTAGGCCTTTCTGCTGTTTTAGGTGATATTTATGCAGAAACAGAGAAAATTCTAAAGGGTTCCAAAACTTTCAAGCATCACTGTAGCCTATATAAAAAAGAAAAAATACAAATCAACCGAGGGAGGTACCGTAGAGGAATGCTTCTACAGTTTGCTTCAAGTCATCTACACCATTACTATTACCACTGTGTCTAGTGTTTGGTTAGTTATTTATTAAAAATACTAAACGTAATACTAAATTATATTTATCTTCAGTTAGTTAAAGGTCTGCTTTTTTTCTAGTGTTCAGCATCAATGTATTCTCAGCCTAACAAATTACCAAATGCTTCCTATCCTTCTGGTTAATATATCATTTCATGTTACCAACAAATGTCTGTTCTGCATTTGTGTACCTTTTGCACATGTACACTTCCTGCAAGGCTGTGGTTTCCTGTCAGCAATCTTCTACCACAAACTGTTGCTTAGTTATATTTGATTATCATTCAAGAGGTTCTAAACCCAGAACGACCACAAAAACATGTTCCATCCATCTCACCGACTCCGTTTAGAATTGGTCCAACGCTAGAGTCTAAAACAAACACAAGATGTGTTTAAATTGGTTCATTCGATTTAGCTTTGCGTTGTAGTAGCAAGATTATTGCCTGGTATACAAACAGTGGGCCTCATTTATCAAGCTGGATACACACAGATTTATGTGTAAATCCTCAGTGCAAGTGCTTCCATTAGAAATTTGGTATTCATGAAAATCCTGTACATTTGGAAAAACGCCAGCCTACTCTTGCTCCTGAGTGTGGGTAAATTTACACATAAGAAGACTAACTTATGTAAAACTCACCTTGACTGACTTTCATGAACTACTGCACGTTTATATCTGGAATACATTGGGAAGCTTGAACTGTTTAATTACATTTAATAGCATTTAGCAGATGTTCTTATCCAGAACGACTTATAGAAGCGCTTGGAGTCTCTATCAAAAACACATCCTCAAGCTAGTTCACTAGATCAGGGACTAAGAGTAATATCAAGAAAATGTTGTGAAAACTAGTTGCTTCATATTATTGGCATGAAATAAAGAATATAAATAATAAAGAAAGCGAGCCAACTCAAACCAATAAATTAAGACAAATAAAACGACTCATTCATTTACAGCGAAATTTCAAAATGGTGGCCCATAAATAACGGACTATTATATATTATTAAATATTTTTATTGGGATAGCAGTCAGTCAAAATAATTTTCAATAATTTACAGGTGATTGGCATTCATCACCAAACACACACACAAGAACAAAGAAAATCCAGCAGAATTTTTTGTTCAGTTTAGTTTACAGAAACATTTACAAACAACTTTACTAAAAGATTGATAAATGAAGTCCAATGAATCCACTTAACATTCAGTTTATTCTTCCACTCAAATTATCAGCAGCAGTGGTGTGCTTCAACTTTTTGCTCTCTTCAGTGGCATCACAGCCATCATCTTCTTCAGCTTCTTTGTGCTTTAGGACCATTTAATTGATTGCTTACATCAAGTAGCCATGATTCTTTCTTCCAGAGTTATTTTCAGTACCTGTGTTTTTGACTTTAGCAGATCCTCCATGTGCTTTTGGCTTTTCTTATATGAAGAGGAGTTATTTTGTGGATGTATGAATGTGGTACTCCACTGGCTGTAGACCTTTTGTTTAGCTGAAGGCTCATCTGTGTAGCTCTTTCCAGTATTTGGACTGGGAGAAATTGAGAGGTAAGCAGGAATTGAGGGTGACTTTCCTTCATCGTGGCAGACTGAGTTGCTTCTGTTGGACCCATACAATTCTAATCTCAGTTTCTTTGTTTGTTTGCTTTGTCCATCATGTCCTTTTCCCTTGATGATTGGTCTCTTTTGCTTATGCGGTACTGCCTTCTTGCATTTGGATGTCCCACTGAAGTTTGGCAGTTGAGAAGGAGTACCTAGTTTAGTTTTGGGGGAAAGCTTCTTCTTGATAGGAAAGTTACCACTTTCTTTGCTTTCACACCTGGACTGGCCATCATCCCTAGATGTAGACCTGTGTTCACTTTGATGTTTTTTATGGGTGCTAGAATTTTTTATTACAAAATCAGGTCTGAATAGGATGTCATCTGTATCAGGAACTGCATCAGTCTTGGGGGATTTTACATTTTTCCGAGACAAATTCCTTGATGGAGAAACCATTCCTGTTAATATTTTGGTCCCTGATGGAGAGACTGCATCTTCATTTTTCATGTGTTCTGGCTTTGTCCTAGCTGAAGATATAATTTTTTTGAGATCCTCTGAAACTGGGTTGGTGATACTGCTGTTCTTGGTGCCTGCTATTCCAGGTTTTGGTTCTTGAGCAGGTGGTGGACTAGAACTTTTTCTCTGAGAAACAGGATTAGGATCTCTCGTCACATCAAATCCATCATATATTTCGGTGGATATGACAGACTTGATTTTGCTGCTACTCTCTAGGTGTACGGGTGCACTTGGGTAGTCAATTTGGGTTCCAGAGTGTGGTCTATGCCTTTGTCTCTGGTAGTCTGTATTAAGTTCCCCCTCCTCCAGGGTAAGCAGAGTCTCATCTTGGTCAATATCAAGTAATGGTGTCTCATTCCAGCAACTGGGGCAGAAGAAGTCACTGCCACAGACTAAGCTAGTCACATGAGGACAAGTGAATTTGAAATCATTGAGTGACTTCACTTTACTCGAGTCTGAGTGGTTTTTGACACAAAGTGTGACCAAATCCTTCCCTTCCTCCTGGCTTGTCCGATGAGACTCAAAACACTCACTGAAGATTTTTCTAGCATCCTCAGATGAGAGAAGTATAATTTCAGGCAAGTCATTGGTGGAATCTGAATCATCAGAAGCATATGTCTCCTCAAATGGATCAATATTATTTGTTACACATTTATCAGAACTGCTTGTAAGTGATGGTGCAGTGAATACTCGCTTGTTCTCTTTTACCATATCTACTTCATCATATAGTTGCATCCAAGAGAGTTTATTGGGGGTTCTACTTATAAGACCTTTCTCAAGGATCATCATGTCTGTCTTGAAATCATTTGTTGCAAATATCGCTGCAGAATGTTCAGGATCTGAGTGACCGATGTATTCAGGAATGTTATCTGTTGTGGTCTTGGGTATGCTTTTATGAGCATGCACACCCAGATCTTCAGGGTTATCTGTATTGATCTGGGCTAGACTATCTACAATATTCACAACATTTTCAGATACTGACTGTGAAACTTTCTTGCACCATGTGAGGTTATATTCTGAAATGGGTTCTGCAAGAACTTTTTCCACATCAGCTGGATGTCCATCCACATTCAACCAGGAAGATCTAAAGTCCTCAGGTGGTAAGGTGGTTTCATTTATCAGGATTTGGGAACAATTTTCCAGCATTTTTAAGTGTTTAGGTAACAGGTACTGAAGAACCACAGCATGCATTTCTTTTATGCACAATTCAGATGACGTTTTGAAAAGCCCTTTTAATGATTCTATTTTTTTCTGGTTTTGCTTCTTCCCATCATAATAGAGATCTAGAATGCACTTCAAAACATCTGTTGGCGATTTGGCTCTCAATGCTGGAATGATGTCTAAAGAGTTCACTAAATCCTTCAATTCCTTCAAAGTATAATTAACCACAGGAACTGTGGACAAATCAAATGGGTCTTCTACATCATTTTGTTCTACTGAACTTTCTGATGTCGAGTCAACAACTTGGACAGCATCTTGACATTTGTTTGACATTTGGGTTGTAGCTACAGAGCCATTTTTACACCGAGATATATCACAGCTTTGTGAGCCAGATGTTGGATCGTTTACAGATGTAGGCGTTTCAGAGACGTCAACTGAGGTGTCAATTGCTGATCCCAGTCTTGGTGAAGAACTTGGTGAACAAGGTACATGAGGCAGATCCTCATTGAGCTTAAAGGTCACATTTCGTACATTTGTCTCCTTCTCCATGTTTTCACACTCCTCAAAAAGATTCTTGACAGTATTGGTGTTCAAGGGGAGGCTGTCACAAGTGCTTGTGGTAACATTCTGCTGTACATGACTGGAAGCCTGATGAGAAATAGGTGGAACCACAGCTACTGCCTTGTTGACTTGTCGAACCATTCTGGGCTGTGATATTACCAGCTTTATGGAATCAATTGGATCTATAGAGGACTGCACCTCTTCATTTCTCTTTTTCCAATTAGCCGTCTCATTCTCACTTAACTTTTGTGGTTCTGCCAGATGACTACCAGTTCCAATTTCATTCCCCCTTGAAATACCTATTTCTTTACCAGGTTCCTGGAACTCCTTGCCTTGCCTTACCCTGCCTTGAGTGTAGTTTTCCCCGGTGATCATGTAACAAGCTGTATTGTCATGTGTAAACTGCTGGGATCCACTTTTGCTCTTAGCAAACTGCGACCCAAAAGAGTTACTGAATGAAGTCAGACCAGTTAACTTCTTGTTGTCCTCTTGTTGTAACAGATGGAATAGAAGACTATGAGAGTAGTTAGTAGATCTTGATCCTGTAGTGGGAGATGACGTTTGACTGGTTGAAGTGCTAAAAGAGGTTAGGTCCTGGGAGGTTGTAGTCAGCCCACTCGCTGTGTTGTTTGATTGTAGGACTTGTGGCTGTGTACTGCGCTGAATAGCAGAAAATGTTGCAAAGTTTGTCTGTCTGTGATGGCCAGAAATAGGTGTGGTCTGGGACTGGATTTTGTCTTGAGTTAAACTGGGGGAAACTTGGTTTAGCCTTCGGTTAGACTGGTTCTGATTGGCAGAATTCACCCTGGCTCTATACTGGGGGGGTGGATTTTGGCTAGAACTATGATTTAACTCGATATAACCGACATATTTTCCACGTGATGAAGGTCGGCATAATGCATTTTGAACCTGGTTCTGACTCATGGGACTGCTGGAAGTTCTAATCTGTGAAGGCAGCAATGAATCCACTGGTATATGAGATGTAGCAGGAAAGTGTGCAACAGAGCTAGGTGTCTCACTGTGTTGACCTACTACACTCATTTGTCCTTGATTCATGTTAATTGTTTGTGCTGCATGACTAATCCAAGCAGTTAAAGCTGCCTGCTGTGACTGAGCTTCAGGTTTGCATGTAGTCTCTACTCCATGGTGTTGTCTATATAAAGGGTGTTGCCAAGGTGGAATTGAACCATTCCTACAATAACTATTATCAAGTACACCATTTGCATTGCTAGGAACAGACAGAACGGAGAAGTGAGGAGCAGTAGCAGTACAATTGATATTTTGCATGGAGTGCGGATCCTTATAATTCCTCTGAATAGTGGTATTTATGACCTGAGGATCATGGTTGAAGTTTACAACAAGGGTTCCTACTTGTTTAGATTGCAAAGATGCATGGTGTACAATAATTGGTGCAGGATGTCTGCCAGAAGCTGGATATATGTAAGGGAACTGACTCTGGGATCCACTGCTCCACATCTGTTGAGTCTGATTTGATTGCAAATTAGCTGAACTTGATACAGGCTGGGTGAAAGCATGGGGATTGCTTAATCTGAGAGATTGCTGATCAAAGCTGTCTTGCTGCAACCCGTAATATCCCATCTGCAGTGTTGGGCCAAACTGCATGCTAGAGAGTGTCTCGTGTGGACTAGGCAGACTGTTCTGTCTGACAGGTGGAGTCCATGTGCTCGTTTGCATTTTAACAGATGATCTTATTCTTTTCTGCTCCTCTGATGATGAGGTAGGTACTGACTAATCTGAAAGAAAAAGAAATAAATATAGTGAGCAAATAGAACATATTCACAAAATACATAATAATAAACACTTTTATTACTTATATACCAAGCAAATAATTCAAGCAATTTACTTATTATATTTGGCATTTTATTTATCCACTTTTTTTTTAAAGAAACCCATGAAATAAATTAAATGAATGCCATTTTTTTAGTCGTAAAATGAATGCCAGTTTTATATGCCTGCCAATAATGATTATACCAATAACCCTTACCTTTTATTACCAGTAATAAAAGTAACATTTCAAATGACAAGCCTCATGGGCCATATTGTCAGTATTAACTGATGCCTGAGGAAAGAAATGTTTACCTTTTCCTGAATAAGTTCCATATAACTTAGACATGTTTTCTTCTCTCTCTCTCTCTTTCTTCCCCATGATAGCCTGTGCAGGAGAAGGGATGAAATTTTCACCAGACATCAGTATTAACTCAAGAAATCCGGAAATATAAAGAATTCACAACATAAAGGCTATAAATAAAGTTATGTGTAATAAAGTGGAATGACATGTTGAGAAAAGTATTGAACACGTTAAGAAAAAGCAGTTCTCCAAGGCAAGGTAAGGCAAGGAATGAGCTGAAATCTGTAAGTAATTCTAAAATATTTATAAATTGATATCAGCTGGGTTAGTAAATTGATGGTCTATAAAAAGGCTTTTTGTTACCAAGGTGTCACACAAGAAAAATCTCATGATTGGTAAAAGCAAAGAGCTCTCCCAAGACCTTCACAATCTTATTGTTGCAAAACATATTGATGGAATCGTATACAGACGTATTTCAAAACTTCTGAATCTTCCAGTAAGCACCATTTGGGCTGTTATCCACAAGTATTATCACATTCAATACTTATTTCCCCCACTGTATATGGTTGTTTTCCTCTCCTATAGGCACCTTATGCATGAGTGCTTTTATCACCTCTGCCATCCCCAAGCACTACATCTTCTTATCTGATTACACAGAAGTTTCTGTCCCTGTACTTATTCTGACATGATAAGCTTTCTGTTTCTAGTTAGGTCAAGCAATGTTCTAACTCTCAGACCCCACCCATCCTCTTTTTCTGTAGATATATTCTGCCTATGGCAGCATTAAACTAAGAAGCTTTCACTGAACTCTGTGTCTGTGTGACTTCTACCCGAGCTCGGTACTGAGAGGGTAACAGCAGCGTGGGTCCAGGAATTTAATTCTCAGGCCAGTATCACGTAAAATTTTATCACTGAACCTTCCTTCTTTGGCCATCTTTGTAGCCTACTGAATACTTTTTTATTGGTTATTAAAAACTGATCACGGCCGAAGATGGCACTAACTTAATTCTCATATCATGAAAGGTTGTACAAGCCCACACAAATTTTTTAAACTGTCCCACACATAGCACATATTGTAAATAGTTAACACTGCCAGACTGAAACATCCGATACTTCTTTTTAGCCACACAGAGTTCATAGTTATCACTGTCAGTCCCACAGATTCAACTGTTCAGATTCAGACTCTCTTTGACTTGAGGCTGCTCTCTAATTGGCTTGTTTTAGATTGTCCTCAGGATGCATCTCATTGCACCCCAGACACTCCTACTTTTGTTATTAGCGAATCAGTATTGTTTTTATGTTTTATTTACCTCATGTGTTTGGAGAGTACTCAACGACTGTCATGTAATGGAACCGGAGATGGAAGCAAATACAAGTATTGCTGCTTTAAAGAGTCATGAAACACTAAACTACATTTTCTGAGATTTTTAACAGAGGTGTTCGTATCGCACATCATAAAAGACAATCTTAGCATCCGTTAATTTTAATTGTAGGAGAAAACTGGTTAATTTTGAGCTTCTTTCCGCTATTTTCGTCTTCCAGGTTTAAAATCACGTCCTGTCACACGTCACAGGCAGTTACCTGGCAATGCACTATGGTAATTCGATGACATGTCGGTGTCTCATAATTATTTATGAGCCTGCGTGTTCTTATCCTATGAGAAGATGCTGTCTCTTAATTATACATGACAGCACATGGTGCATTCCTACAGATGTAGATGAGAGAGGCGTTCAAATGGGTCGCAGGTATTTGTTTCAGTGGTGTAAGAGTTCGAGTGTGTTTATTCTGGAGAGTTATAAGAATTGGAGAAAGGTGGGCTTTGGACTTGTGCATGAAAGCAGTTTGCGTCTACACAATAATGCGGTACTCAGTCCTGAGGACTTTGCTATCCCTTCAAATGAGGTATGTGTCTAATTTTTAACCGACAGTTTTACTTGCCTTTTGAGCTAATTAAACCACTTAAAGCTCCGCAGGCCGTTGCATGCAAAACTATGCAATGAGAGTCCGTGTTGAAGGGAAGAACCTTCACCTTTTTATTTGTGAAAAGCTTGAGCCTATTAGCCAATTACCATTCAGACACTGCCTACGAGCAGGCGTTGCCTCCAGTTTTATTTTATGTTTCCCTCCATAGTCACGCCAGGGGCTAATGGTTTAAACAGATAGGGCAGAGGACCTGCACTGCTATCTACTGTGTCTCCATTTAGCCCTGTGGATTCAGGAGGAGACAAGTCCTCTCCATCATCTGCAAACTTTTTGTCACTATCCATCTTTTTTGTGAGTGTTCTGAAGGCTCACCTCCCCCTCTTTCTCTCCTGCCTTTCCATGCCATGCCCACACTCCCTCCCTCTGCCACACCCCCTCCCCTGCCACACCCACTCACCCTGCCACACCCACTCACCCTGCCACATCCACTCCCCTCCCCCTCTCTTCTTCGCACAGCCATCCATGCCCATTCTAGCTGAATTTTTCAAAAACATTGAGAGGTAGACTTGAGCTGAAAGAGGTTGGTTTCCTGACCCTTTACTGAGAGATTAAAGTCCAAAAGGCAAGGCAAAAATCAAAAACGAAGACAGGCACAGGTCAAACGTTCAGGCAAACCGACTAGAGCAGGTAAGGCTCATTGGAGTCAAGTGCAAAGCAGAGTCAAAACCAGTATAAATCAACACAATAGAACTGACAATCTCCTCTGGGACTCCAGAGGTATCTGAAGACATGTTAGAAGAGCAGCTCGGCTGTTGTGAGGGATGATGGGGTGTAATGGAATCAGATGTAGTGATTTGGAGAATTGGTCACTGACCACTACGAGGGACATATTCCCTTGGGATTCTGGTAGGTCTGTGATGAAGTTGATGGAGATCTGTGACCAGGGGCGTTCCAGTATGGGTAGAGGTTTCAGTTTGCTGGCTGGTAGTGTCCAAAGAAGCTTTGACTGGGCACACGTTGAGCACGCCTCTAAGTAGGTTGGGCCACCAGTACTTTTCCTGCAACAGATGGTAGGTGCGTTGGGTACCAGGGTGGCCCGGGGCTATCACAGTGTGGGTCCAGGAGATGAGCTCTAATCGTTGTTGCTCCTTTCAGCCAATGAGAGTTCAAAGAGTTCCCTGTTGCCCACATCATAGTTTTGTTCTGCTGGAGACAATTTCTTTGATAAAAAAAAGGCAACGGGATGAAGCCTTAGAATATCTCTGAACCTCTGTGAGAGGAGTGGCTCCCACTCCTGTCTACCTCTATGATAAAAGGCTTGGAAGGATCAGGGTGCTTGAGGATGGGAGCTGTGGTGAATGCTTCTTTGAGTTGAGTTAGCACCCTTTCAGCAACTGGGTTCCAGGTCAGACGCTTAAGCTTTCCTCTCAGCAGGAACATTAAGGGATGTGCTATGAAGCTGAAACCTCTTATAAAGCGCCTGTAGAAGTTGGCAAAGCCCAGAAATCGTTGCCAATCCTTCATGGTTCGAGGAGTATGTCATTCCACCACTGCTCTCACCTTGTTTTGGTCCATCGTGACTCCCTCAGAACTGATGATGTAACCCAGGAACGAGATGGTGTGCTGATGGAACTCACACTTTCAGAGTTAAGGGCAAAGCATAATCAAAACCAGTATAATCAACACAATAGAACACCTTGGTAACAACAGAGACTAAAGCAACTGAGCATTTACTTCGCAAATGTGTATTGCATCAGCAGTCTCTTTTAAAATGTGCTGTGACTTTGATTTGGAACAGGTGTGTCTAATTAGTTTTCCAGAGAAGTTGAATGTGTCTGTCTGTTTGTTTGGGAGTTGTAGTCGTGGTCAGACATGTTTGTAGTTTGCGGTGCATTCTGGGAAATGGAGTCACTGGTTTGCTGTGAAATGACAACGACTCTCTTTCCCAGATAATAATGTAGAAGTAGGTTCAACATTTCTTGCAGATGAAAGAAAATTTGGTTTTATCTTTACATAAAACCCTCTCACAAGGTGTACAAATGAAGACAAAAGTATAAAGGAGCTTGGACCAGATTGACTCAATTTACAAATTCATCAGCAGTCAAGTGATAGCGGATGAGCTTACACCCGGGTTTCTCCTGTACTTGTTATGGCAAACGGAGTTGGCTTGTTGGATGCAATGTAAGTCATGCATTTTATTGTTTTCCTTGTTTGCTGTCTCAAAGTCCTGGTACTGGGGGTATGAGACTTAAACATCTTCCTGAAAAAGCTAAATGGCATTAAAGTAGCCACAGCCATCTTGACAATGCTATGATGATAGTTTTGCAGGAAGCTTAGCTTTTCTGAACCTTCAGTCCTGCATTCCTAATGGTGTAATTTTCAGTTTGTGCAGGATATTTTGCTTCTCCAACCTACACTGACCCTGCTAGCTCACAACTTCAAACTATAAAATCAATTAAACAATCTGACTTGCACTTAAGATAAATAAAACAGCCGAACTCACAGCAAACAAAGCAACTGGTACCAGGAGCACAAGAATCATGAACATGAAACTTGAACTGACGTTCCGTTGGTTACAATGTCCCTATATACATTTCATGCATGGCACCTTATCCAACTTTAACCAATCACACCTTTCCCCTTTTTACACATACAAACACAATCTTCCACACGTATCCCAGTTGCGTAATTTCCCATTATCTCCAATAGACCTTAGGTTTACCCATTTAGCACAGCTCTAAATGTGCATATTATCTTTTCCTTGGTTTGTTTTTCATGTCATTATTTGCATGATTTATACTGAAAGGTTTATATTTTCCTGAGTTTTCACCTCATTATCTACTTCAAAGCCACCTTCACCATGGATGAGCAATAGACTTATCTCCTGTCATGGGTGAGTGAACATTCCAAGTTTTTTAACCTTTGTACCTACATTTTGCCTCTTGTTTTTCTGGGTTATTTGCTTGTTGTTTTCCTGATTCAGACTCATGCTCTTAACAGTTTTCATGTTTCATGTGTTTTTCTATGGCTAGATATACGATCAAAGATCATCAGTCTTGGTCCTTCCAAGAGGAACTCTGGGCATCCCCTGAATGGGCCTCCCATAAAGAAGGAAAGAACTGATGCATCTACTCAAACATGCTTTAAAGTATCTAGGGTTACACAGACTGCCATGTACCATTCTGCATCTAAATGTATTCAGGCCATCCAGATCCCCTGGAAGGTTAAAAAAAAATCCCCTATAAAAAAGTAATGTTCTTTTGTACGTCTTCTTGTCAATGCACAAATCTTACTGTAAACTAGTTTCTGTGTGTTCATTTTGCCTGTGTGTGCATATTATTATCTTATAAGGCATCTTATAATGTGCTCCATTACTTTCCTATCAGTGCACTGTCAGCAGGCCCCTTGTCCTTTGTCCCTTCCTCTACACACACACGTGTTAGAGATTGGAAATGGAGTTCATGGTTTGCTGTGATATGACAGAGCCCCCCCGAATGGCTCACTTCAGGAGCAGAGTCCTTTCTGGGTCTGCTTCAGGGTTGGGGTCCTGGACATTCTGGGTGTAGTGCATGAAAGTCTCTACATAGCTGTGGGTCCAAGATGTCTTGAGTGGGAACCCAGCATCATTCCTCTGGCCCATATCCCTCCCATTTGATTAAGTATTCAAGCTTACCTGCGCCATGAGTTTAGTATGTCCTTTATGAGGTATGCAGGTTGGCTTTCGATCTCCAGTGGGACAGGAAGGGCATCGAGGGGCACAGCCATGGATAGTGGTCCAGGGATAACAGGCTTGAGTTGTGAAACGTGGAACAATGGCACTATGCGGCTCTGACAAGGTAACTCCAATTTGTAGGTGACTTCATTGATTTGCTTGATGTATCTTGCAGTGAGCTATCTGCAAGCATGTGGTTGTTTGAGGTCCTTTGTGGAAAGCCAGACTCTGTCATCTGGCTGGTACTGGGGGTGCTCACTGCAACGACGATAAGCCTTTCACTTGTAGGTGTGTGAGGTTTTCACAAGTCGCTGGTTTGTACTTGTTCGCTCCTCTGGAACCATTGGCTGGGGATTCAGTGGAGTTGGCATTCCATGGAAACAGAGGAGGCTGGTAGCCTAAAACACACTGGAATGGGGTGAGACCTGTGGCTGAGTGACGTAGAGAATTCTGGGCGTATTCAGCCCTGAGGAGAATCTGCACCAGTCCTCGGGGTTTGACGCACAGAATGTCTGGAGAAAATGTCCAATCTCCTGGTTAGCTCATTCCACTTGACCATTCACTTGTGGGTGGTAGCCTGAGGTGAGAGTGATGGTGGTCCCCATCTTCTCCATGAAACTGGACCAGGCCAATGACATAAACTGTGGTCCCCTATCACTGACGATATCTTCTGTGATTCCGAAGTACCTGAATGAAACCGGTCCACAGTCACTAAGATAATTGTGTTTCCTTGGGATTCTGGTAGGTCAGTGATGAAATCAATGGAAAGGTGGGACCAGGGACATTCAGGTATAGATAGGGGATTGAGCTTGCTGGCCGGTAGTGTTCGTGGAACCTTACATTGGGCACACATCAAGCAGGAAGACACTATGCGGTGCACATCCCTTAACAGATTAGGCCACCAGTACTTCTCCCGCAACAGATGGTAAGTGCGGTGTGCACCTAGGTGACCTGTGGCGACCGCCGTATGGGCCCAGGAAATGAGCTCTTGTCTGTGCTGTTCTGGCACAAACTGTTTTCCTGGGGGGCATGCTGCTGGAATTTGTGATCTTGGTATGCATGCTAAGGTTTGGTCCAACTCCCACTCCAGGGAGCTTACTATACAGGAAGGCGGGAGAATGAATTCCTTGTGGCTTTCTTGAACCTCAGTGCTGTCTAGACAGGAGACAGCATTGGCCTTAGTATTCTTTTAACCTGGCCTGTAAGACAAGGTGAACTGAAAACGTGAGAAGAATAATGACCAGCGTGCTTGACGAGGTGACCGACGCTTCGCAGTACATACATACTCAAGGTTCTTGTGGTCAGTGAATATAATGAAGGGGTGTGTTGCTCTCTCCAGAGAATTCCGTCATTCCTCCAGGGCAAATTTCACTGCCATGAGTTCTCTGTTTCCCACATCATAGTTACATTCTGCCGGTGACAACGTCTGGGAAAGGCCACAGGGTGAAGCTTGGGCTTATCTCCAAGCTGCAGAGAGAGGATAGCTCCTACACCTGTCTCAGATGAATCAACCTCTACAATGAAGGGCTTGGATGGGTCTGGGTGCTTAGTGATTGGGGCTGTGGTGAAGGCTTCCTTGAGTTGATTAGTGCTGTTTGGGCGCTTGTATTCCAGGACAATTTTTTTTTGGCTTGCCCATCAGCAGGGACTTTAAATGGTGTGAGATAGAGCTGAAACCCCTGATAAAACATTGGTAGAAGTTGGTAAAGCCTAGAAATCGTTTTAACTCATTTACTGTTCATGGAGTGGACCACTCCACAACTGCCTGTACCTTACATTGGTCCATGGTGACCCCCTCAGGGATGATGATGTAGCCCAGGAATAAGATATTGTGCCGGTGGAATTTTTACTTAAGGAGTGCTTAAGGAGTCTTTGCAGGACTTAGACATGGCAGACATGTTCTCCAGGGGAACTTGAATATATCAAAATGTTGTTGATGTACAGTGAGGGAAAAAAGTATTTGAGCCCCTGCTGATTTTGTACATTTGCCCACTGACAAAGAAATTATCATTCTATAATTTTAATGGTAGATTTATTTGAACAGTGAGAGACAGAATAACAACAAGAAAATCCATAAAAACACACGTCAAAAATGTTATAAATTGATTTGCATTTTAATGAGGGAAATAAGTATTTGACCCCTCTGCAAAACATGACTTAGTACTTGATGGCAAAACCCTTGTTGGCAATCACAGAGGTCAGACGTTTCTTGTAGTTGGCCACCAGGTTTGCACACATCTCAGGAGGGATTTTGTCCCACTCCTCTTTGCAGATCTTCTCCAAGTCATTAAGGTTTCGAGGCTGACGTTTGGCAACTCGAACCTTCAGCTCCCTCCACAGATTTTCTATGGCATTAAGGTCTGGAGACTGGCTAGGCCACTCCAGGACCTTAATGTGCTTCTTCTTGAGCCACTCCTTTGTTGCCTTGGCCGTGTGTTTTGGGTCATTGTCATGTTGGAATACCCATCCACGACCCATTTTCAATGCCCTGGCTGAGGGAAGGACGTTCTCACCCAAGATTTGACGGTACATGGCCCCGTCCATCGTCCCTTTGATGCGGTGAAGTTGTCCTGTCCCCTTAGCAGAAAAACACCCCCAAAGCATAATGTTTCCACCTCCATGTTTGATGCTGGGGATGGTGCTCTTGGGGTCATAGGCAGCATTCCTCCTCCTCCAAACACGGCGAGTTGAGTTGATGCCAAAGAGCTCCATTTTGGTTTCATCTGACCACAACACTTTCACCCAGTTGTCCTCTGAATCATTCAGATGTTCATTGGCAAACTTCAGACGGGCATGTATATGTGTTTTCTTGAGCAGGGGGACCTTGCGGGCGCTGCAGGATTTCAGTCCTTCACGGCGTAGTGTGTTACCAATTGTTTTCTTGGTGACTATGGTTCCAGCTGTCTTGAGATCATTGACAAGATCTTCCCGTGTAGTTCTGGGCTGATTCCTCACTGTTCTCATGATCGTTGCAACTCTACGAGGTGAGATCTTGCATGGAGCCCCAGGCCGAGGGAGATTGACAGTTCTTTTGTGTTTCTTCCATTTGCGAATAATCGCACCAACTGTTGTCACCTTCTCACCAAGTTGCTTGGCAATGGTCCAAGCCCATTCCAGACTTGTGTAGGTCTACAATCTTGTCCCTGACATACTTGGAGAGCTCTTTGGTCTTGGCCATGGTGGAGAGTTTGGAATCTGACTGATTGATTGCTTCTATGGACAGGTGACTTTTATACAGGTAACAAGCTGAGATTAGGAGAACTCCCTTTAAGAGTGTGCTCCTAATCTCAGCTCATTACCTGTATAAAAGACACCTGGGAGCCAGAAATCTTTCTGATTGAGAGGGGGTCAAATACTTATTTCCCTCATTAAAATGCAAATCAATTTATAACATTTTTGACATATGTTTTTCTGGATTTTCTTGTTGTTATTCTGTCTCTCACTGTTCAAATAAATCTACCATTAAAATTATAAACTGATCATTTCTTTGTCAGTGGGCAAACGTACAAAATCAGCAGGGGATCAAATAATTTTTCCCTCACTGTAGATGATTACGTTGCGACCCAGCATGTCCCTTAGGATGCCATTAATCAAGCACTGGAATGCTGAGGGGGCACCAAGTACTCATAGTGGCCTGAGGTGGTACTGAAACCCGTCTTCCACTCATCTCCTTCTCAGATATGAACCAGGTTGTGTGCACTGCAAAGGACCAGTTTGGTGAAGATGGTAGCTGATCGGAGTTGTTCTAGGGCTACTGGGACCAGCGGTAGAGGGTAGCAATACTTAACAGAACATTGATTGAGGCCCCGGTAATCGATACATGACCTGAGACCACCTCCCTTTTTCTCCACAAAGAAGAAACCTGCTGACGCAGGGGATGTATAGGGTCTGATGTAGTCCTGCTGGAGTGTCTCTTGAATGTATTCCTCCATAGCTTGTTGATTTGTCTGTGATAAGGGATACATCCACCCTCGAGGTGGAGTAGCTCCGGGGAGCAGCTCAATAGCACAGTCGTATGGTCAATGTGGGGGTAGTCTGCTGCCCTTCTCCTTGCTGAAAACTTCCAAGAGGGTCTGATATTCAGGTGGAATCTGAACTGGAGTGGGTTGATCAGAGCTTTCGAGGGATGTGGCCGCCAGCAGAACTACTGGTGTCGGTGGATAGTGTACAAGGCAGTGGGTAGAGCAGTGTGTGATTTGTTTGTAGTCCATGAAATGTGTGGATTATGCTGTTCTAACCAGGGGAGACCTAGGATGATGGGATGTCTGGCAGATACTGTGAGGTAGAAAATAATGGTTTCTTTGTGAAGAGCGTTGGTTTGAAGGATGAGTGGTTCTGTGCAATGTGATATGTACCCCTTCCCAATTGGGGCTCCATCAATGGCTTGGATCTTTCATGGCTGTAGTAATGGACAAACGGGGATGTTGTACTGGTGAACAGTGTCCTGATCGATGAAATTCCCCGCCGCTCCGGAGTCAATCAATGCTTCTAGATCACAAGACATCCCTGAGTATCTATGACAGGTAGCATGAATGCAGGCTGAGAGATTATCTGTGGTAACTGGGATGAACTCACCCTTTGGTGGTGGGCTTTAGCATCCTCGCTATCCCCGATGTAATGACGAGACTTGAGAGGGCACTGTCGGAAGAGATGCTTCTCCTCTCCACAGTAAAAACAGCAAAACTCTTGAAAACGCCTCTCTCTCTCCTCCTCGCTGAGCCCGCGCACGCCCCAGCTGCATGGGCTCTGCGGTGGCACTTTGCATTGCAACATTTCTCTCGCTACTCACTGGACGGCGGCTCTGCAGAAGTTGATCCAGTCGTTTAGCAAGGTCAATGAGAGAGTCGAGGGTGAGTTGCTCATCGCAACAGGCCAGCTCCATCACTACTTCCAGGTTAAGTCCCTGGTGAAACACAGTCTTTAGAGCTGGTTCGTTCCACTCACTCCTTGTGGTCCGGAATTCGAGTGCATATTTAGCAGCACAACGTGAAACTTGATTCATGGTTATAAGCTCCTCTCCTGTCTCCCTGCCATCGGAAGAGTAATCAAAGATGTGCCTGAAACACCCCATAAACTGTTCCAAAGGAAAGATGGAATCGCCGCTCTGCTCCCATACAGCTGTATGGGAGGAGAGCCTTCCCGGTTAAGAGCTCCAGAAAATGAGTTATCTTAAGTGTCTCCGGCATGTCTGGATAGCTAGCAAAGAACAAGGAGCATTGTAGGAGGAAACCTTTACATCGTGCTGGATCCCTGGGATACATCTCCAGTGCCGGTATCGGATGAAACTGAGCATGAGTTTGCATGACTACCGGCATGGGCTGAGAAAGGTGAGTGACCTGCTCAGTCAAGTATGCTAGCTGCTGGTGGTGTTCACTCATCAGCCTTCCGTGGGCGTCAACGGCTTGATGCCACTCCGGCTTACCTGCTGCTTCCATGAGGAGGTGAAGTAATCTGTCACGAAATGGAGGCTGCGATGGAAGCAAGTGCAGGTTAGGCAGATTTAATAACAACAAGTCTAAGGGTAAGGCAGAAATCTGTAGTCAAAAAACAGGCAGAGGTCAGGCAATCAGGCAAACATGCAAAACTAGGCAGGGCAGAGAATCGAAGTCAATGGAGTAAACAGAAGTCAAAACTCAGAATGGCATACCATGAAAACAAGGCTTGGACAACAACAGAGAGTGGTCAGCTGAACGTTTACTTCGCAAAGTCTAAATGTTCACAAAGTCTCTTATATGCTGCGTTTGTGATGTGTGTGAGATTGGGTGCAGGTGTGTGTATTTAGACCTCTGGAGAGGGCAAGCGTGTGTTTGTAGTTTGTGGTGCCTCCTGTTAAATGGAGTTGCCGGTTTGCTGTGATATGACACAGAAGTTTATCATAGTGTGACATCAGGGAGGCCAAAAAGTCAGAAAATTCTCAAATGAAATCCTTATTGAAGTTATGTGGTCTGTAAACCAGGGCGCAAAGCAAGGAGGTAGTGAGATCAACCTTGAAGAGCTGCACCTCAAAGCTTGGAACGATATAAACAGGCACGTGTATACACTTAAAACAGTTCTTGAAAATTGTTGCTATTCCACCACCATGACCTACAGTCCTTGGAGAATTACGAAACAGGCAGTCTGGAGGAGTAAGTTCCTTTAGAGCTGTAAAACCACCAGGGCTGAGCCAGGTCTACACCACAAATAAAAAATCCAGAGCATGAGTAGTAAAAAAGTCATTTAAAATAAAAGTTTTCTTGGACAGAGACCTAGCATTTATTAGTGCAAATTTGACAGCACGGTCCAAAATCCACGGTCGATCTGACATGGGATTAGAGAGTGAATGTGTTGATGGATACTCACAGTGCCTCTTGCTACCCTGTCTACATGACCGTGATTAGACAATGCATTAGCCTGAACACCCACAAAACTATTTGGGTATGAAAAGAGCAGACTGGAAACGAATGCCCCAGACCTTTAAAACCCAGAAAACAGAAGCAGGTAATAGACCAGAGAGAACGTGAAGAGAACTCTTGTATCTATTCCTGTACTTCCACTTTCCACTTCCCCATGCCAGAGACATTCAGTTTAAAATAACTCCATAGAATAATAACTGTGAACATCCAGACAGGCTGGGGACCTGGGGGGATAACTAAAATTTGCGACACACAAAGAAGCATTAGAGTTACTCATGCACAGGGGAGTGGGCTGAGACTATAAGAGCAGGAGACAGAGAGGTAAGAGTGCTCTTGCCATTCTGTACTTTGTTGCTGATTGTACTTGAGCCCAAAATCTTTTGTTATTAAAAGGATTCAAGACTGTCTGAAGTTATTTGATTCCTTTCTACCTAAAAGCACCCCAGACAAGATAATTAGATTGCAAACTTGTAACACTTTTAAATAGTTAAAAAGTATCCAACACTCACTTACATCTGTAGTTAGGTCTGAGGTCTGAATAGTAATTTTGGTATTAAATGCTCACTTAGCATCCTCAACTCTACTCTGAATATGGTCCAAAAATGTTTGAGCAGGTGGGAGTGGCCAGAATTCCTTTAGAAACATGCACAATGCACAACATCCTCACCACATTCTACAGACGGATGTTTCGAGAGCATCCTGAGCAGCTGCATCACTGTCTGATTTGGAAATTGAACCATTTTTGATCGCAAGACCCTGAAGCAGATAGTGAGAACAGCTGAGAAGATCATTGGGGTCACTCTTCCCTCAATCACAGACATTTACACCACACGCTGCATCCACTAAGCCACCAGCATTGTGGATGACCACACACACCCCTCACACACATTCTTTACCCTCCTGCCATCTGGCAAAAGGTATTGAAGTATTTGGGCCCTCACAGCCAGCCTGTGTAACAGAATCCACAATACCCACTGGACCCACTAGACTGGACTGACACCAACTTAGACTCACACAATCACACACACACACACACACACACACACACACTCATAGTCATCTGAACACCATTCTGCTATGTCTCCAATTTTTGCACATTTCTTTCTTAAATTGCTGCCACAGCACCGTGAACAAAATACTGCACTGACCACCAGCATTTTTGCTGCTAATGTTGTATTTTATATTTACATCTACAACATTTATTTTTATATTGTAATATCTTTATTCCAGACTAGAACTGTGTGCTGGTTGGTGTTGCACTGTCTTTTACTGTGCCTATTGTTTTGTTTTAGTAATTATTATACTGTCTTGCGCTGTTTGCACATGTGCACTTCATATAGTCCTGCGTAAGTCTGTGTACTTTTAGTTCTGTGAAAGTGAGGCGAGCTGACTGACAAGATGACAGTCACCAGTAAGCGAGTTTGTCATTGTACTGTTTGTTGTTGTTGTGTTTTTCATTACTGCCAAGTTTCCATGACTACGATTTAAACTTCCCAAATAAACAGAAGCAACTCACTGCTTCACCTGACTTCTAAACATGTTGGGAAAAAATTTGTTTTTTAGGTAAAAACTACTTATTAAAATTATATTTTGATTGAGAAATAAATATATATGGGTGTTAACTTGTCGTAGAAACAAATATCAACCTTAAGCTTTCATCAAAGAATTTTTAATATAATGAAATATATGCAGTCAATTTAGCTCTGTGTGGAAAACTGTTCTCAAGCCCACTCATCACAAATATAAACCAAAGAGTTTATAAGATACCAAAAACAGACCGCAAAATAAAACATTAAATGTCACTGATTTCGAGTTCATTTGAAGCAAGACAGAAAACATGAGGGTGAGCAGGTCTCTCTTCCTCTTACCATACACAGCTGCATCACCACAGAGGAAATTGCACATCACACACAGACTTCTGAGAAATGTCTATAAAACCTCAAACACTGACAGTTTACTTAAAAAAGGTAAAGTAACAGTAGTGAACACACCCGAAAGTTCCATGTTAACACAGTGGTGCAGTTGAATTCTCTAATCTGGTTGGTCAAAAGGTGTGCATTATTTTTGTCTAACGGTCTGGCTGAGATAGTAGTTCCGGCTGTACCATGAAATGGTTACCGGTTTCACGATAAACCATGATAAAATTGGTAATACAAACATGTCAGGATTATGCTTCTTTGCGGTTTCTCGGTAACATGACATGCTGCGTTTTATTAACTTCAAGACAGAGAAAAAAAGAGACTGGTGAGGGAACGACTGTTTGTAGCTGCTATAACACGAACATGAGAACAGGAAAACATGAACTAACTTGTTTCACAGATGTTCCAGAACATTACATGTAACCATAAAGCATGACGTGTTGTAGAAAATCTCTCCAAGTCAAAAACTTCCAGAGACGAGGGATTATAAACTCAGCAAAAAAAGAAATGTCCTCTCACATTGAACTGCTTTTATTTCCAGCAAATTTCTTAGCGTATTCTGTATTAGCGTTTCTTAGCGTATAACTGTATTAATATAAAAAGATTTAACAGCTCAGGCATAAACTGAAGAAGATTCACAGACATTTGAGGAACAGAAATGGAATAATGAGTCCCTGAATAAAGTGGGGGTCGATATCAGAAGGAACAGTCAGTATCTGGTGTTCTCCAGCTGCTTTAATTACTACAGTGCATCTAATCGACTGCTCCAGATTGCTCAGTTCTTGCTGTGAGATGTTCCTCCACTCTTCCATCAAGGCATTTGCAAGTTCTCCATCACGTCTGCGAGGACAATCAGCTGTCCTTCCTGTCTTCCTGTAGCACCGTCTCAGGCCTCTTACATTATAAACATTACAGTTTATTGCTCTGAACACATCTGCAGTCCTCATGCCTCCCTGCAGCAGGTCTATTGCATGTTCACGCAGGAGAGCAGGAACCCTAGACATCTTTCTTCTGGTGTTTTCCACAGTCACTAGAAAGATCTCTTTAGTGTCCTAACTTATTGTAGCTGTGACTGTAATCACCTCCCGCCTATAAACTGTTCGTGTCTTTAGGACTGTTCCACAGGTGCATGTGCAAGAATTGTTTATGATTCATGAACATTGAAAAACACTGTTTAAACGCTTTCCAATAAAGATCTGTAACGCTTATTTGGATTTGACAGAATGATCTTTAAAATACAGTCTCCTGAAAAAGGGACGTTTCATTTTTTTTGCTGAGTTTAGATGTCAAAAGATCAAACTTTACAAAAATATATATGTAGAGTAGTATATTTCATACCCAGTTATTGTTACTATATAAAAAAAAGTTGATATTAGTTGATATTTATATATTACCAGTTTGATGTTCAATGATGGAGTAGAAATGCTTTTAATATACTGTGAACATTACTGTGACATAATCTTACACTTTGGTTACATATGAGTTAATAATTAATGCAATTATTGAGTCAAACGTTTTCTACATGAGCATGCACTTAATGTGGTTAAATGCTGATTTAAACCATTAATAATAATAGTAATAATAATAATAATAATAATAATAATAGTAATAATAGTAATAATAATAATAATGTCCCGGTGTGTGTTATTTCGCGCGTGAAGCATCTCTGCAGTGTGAAAGTAATCAGAATGCTCATTCTGAGTGTGTGTGAGCGTGCGCGCGCGCACACGCACTAAACACTCTGCAGGTGAGAGACGTTTCAGTGCTGAAGTCGAGTGCGTCATACAGTACTTTCACCAGCGGCCGCGGTGTTCAGTCAACCTGCATATCTGTGCGCTTCCACATCCACATCTGCACATCTGCACAGTACCGTGCAGCACGCGGGGCTCGCGCAGTCGCGTTTAAATAAATGAATACATAAACCAATTAATTAATTAATAAACAAACAAATAAATAAATGAAATAAAGTGTGACTTACTTACAAACTCTGCTTTATCCTGCAGTCTAGGTAACAGTGTAATCCAACTCGCTCTCTCTCGCTCTCTCTCGCGCGCTCTCTCACACTCTCGTTGCTTTATCCCCATCCACCACGCGACGTCACAACCAATCAGAATGCGCTCAGGAAAAATAAATCTGCATATTTTCAGTTGAATACAGACAAAACCGTTATTATTATCATTTTGGAGGATCACAGGAGTGTTAACCCGCTTTGCACAGTTCTGACTAAACCACATTACTTATATTTCATGGCTGTTTTGTTTTGAAGGTAACTTTATAAAACTACCGAGCATTCAAAAACAATAGAATCATCTCTCCGTTTAACAATAGCATACCCTGCTGAGAGAAAAAAACAACAACAGAAACCCTCACAGAATTTGTACTGGTTTTAATGGTTATAATGGGAATTGTACTGATTTTAATGGAAACTGTAATGGTCCCTGTTGGTCTCTACTGGTGATTTGTTGCCATCTATTGGTGGTATAGTGTATTTTTCTTGATCAGAGTTTGATTTTGAGAATGATTATTGCATACTCCATCAGGTTCACAGCAGCGGTTGTGTCCAGTCTAGATTCAGTAGGGTTTGTTGTGGAATCTTCCTCAGCAAAAATAAAAACTTCTGAGTCTCGAGGTTTTTTATGGCAAAAAGAAATTAGACCTTTATTACAATAGTAACATCTGTTTTGATACAAAGGAGGTCTTTTTGCAACATAACTCCCACACATACCCTTCAATCATTGATGCATCCTCCCTAGCACAGGTGGCCTTATCCAGTATGTGCATATCCTTCCCACTCATAAAGCTTGGAAATTATAATGGATACACGCTAAGGAATAACAGGTAAAAAGTCAACGAGCTAGGAAGAAAAAGATACAAACTACGAATGAGGAATGTGTACTCAGTGGTTACTCACAATCTGGACTTGTCCTGGTTCCTTTGATTAGTATACATGAATACCCTCTTATAACTTATACATTGATTTTACATGATTGGATTATACTTTGATTAAAATATTCTGTATATTGTCACAACATAATCATATGTAATAAATGCTAATAGGGCACGCTCTCTTACTTTATCTTGTGAGTTTATGTGAGTTCTCTCTCTCTCCCTCTCTCTCTCTCTCTCTCTCTCTCTCTCTCTCTCTCTCTCTCTCTCTCTCTCAGGAACACTGTGACCTTTTTCTTGTCTCCTCGACAACCCAGATCACAGGAATGTGTCTTTCTCTCTTAGTTTCTCTTATCTTGCAAAAGTAAGCTGATCCCTGGAGCCAGCATTACACTTCAGCCATCAACACCAGACAGAAGGATATCATTATATGGAAATAATGGATGGAGACACATATGGATCACATTAATTTACTGTGAAGCTATGTCATAGTTGGTGCTTATCTTGGCGAGAGCCAAGTTCGCCAGCCTAAAATCATCATGAAGTTAACATCTACTCTCAATTTAATGGAAATCAAAAACATGCTACCCCTCTCACGTCTTCGTACGTGATGTACCAACTGCTTCCTAGAGTAGGAGAGCCTCTTTTTAATATTATTAACTCTTATTAACAATATTATTATCTCTAGGTTACATCCCATGAACATTCAAGCTGGCGGTTATTAAGCTTCTTATTAATAAACCACACCTAGATCCTAGTAAACTAGCAAATTACAGACCAATCTCAAACCTTCCATTTATTTCTAAAGTATTAGAAAAAGTTGTGTCTGTTCAATTATGCTCCTTTTTGCAGACTAATGGTATCTAAAAATTTTAATCAGGTTTCAGGCCCCGTCACGGCACAGAGACTGCACTTGTCAAAATTACAAATAACTTACTTCTATCTGACCAAGGTGCGTGTAACTGCTGGTTCTACTTGATCTTGACATGACATACTCATAGATAGATTTCAAAACTACATGTGTATTCAGGGACAGGCATTAAAATGGTTTAGATCCTACCTGTCTGACTACTACCATTTTGTTTGTTTAAATTATGAACTTTCTAACATGACGGCAGTAAAGTATGGTGTCCTGCAAGGATCGGTGTTAGGCCCCCACTGTTCACGGTACAGTGGTTTGTTTTGCTGTCTTGATTGACTGCTAAATAAACCTACCTCATCTGAATCCAGTCTTCGTGAGTTCGGCTGTTTTATTTATTTTAATTGCAAGTCAGATAGCTTAATTGATGTTATAGTTTGAATTCATGAGCTAGCAGGGTCAATGTAGGTTGAAGGAGCAAAATATTCTGCAGTAACATGCTATCTGTTTCTGATGCAGGAAAACTAGTCCATGCTTTCATACTCCAGCCATGTCTGATAAAACGATAACAAATGCACACGGTCATCTCTGCCTGAAGTGCAATCAACAGCAGCTACGCTAATCCTTCTGCTTCTGTTTCCTGTTCCTGGTAATCAGTGAATGTGCCAACTCCAGCTCAGATTCCAGATGACACCAACACCTGCGAAGACTGGAGAGGCTTCTGAGGATGGTCCAACATGGACAGGCTGGGGACACCTGGAAACTGTGGAGATGGCATTGGACTGCAATTGATACGGGCAGTTCTGGTGTGGTGTCTTGGGACTGTGGTTGTGGTGATGGTTTTGGACTACAGTTGCACAAACAGACATTTGGGTTTCCATCAGTGGACAGTTCATGATTTCAGCAGAATAGACTTCATGTTCAGACTGTAGTGAATTTTCTGATTACACAGTTGCACTTTTTGTTTTATTTTGTAGCACACAGTTATAGAAGGGAATTAATTATAATTACACTATACGGTGTCACCCAGATGAGGACGGGTTCCCTTTTTGAGTCTGGTTCCTCTCATCTGGTTCCTCAAATTGAGCTCATATTAACTAAAAACACTCAAACACATACATATTGTCATTGAGGCATGCAATGCACTGAGTCAGGTTACACTCACTCACACAGGAAAAGAGCAGAAGCCACGCTAGGAGTTATATTACACACACACACACACACACACACACACACACACACACACACACACACACACAGGAGTAAAATATGAGAAAACACTTCCAAAAAAGGACAAGATTGTCATGATCTCCCCTTCTGGCAGCGCGCTCGAAGAGATGAGGGGGTGCGCGCATGCATGAGCTACGTGCACGAGTGCTCAGCGAGCGCATGCTCTTCGGATGTTGACAACTATGACATTGTTTACTGTGGACTCGTGCGTTTGTTTTGTTTTGTAGATACGACCAACCAAGTCCTGCTCAGGCCCGATTCTGTTGACACAGCCAACCAAGTTCAGCCTGCAGAGTCCACTGAGAACGTTGCTCTGCTTACCTGTTTCGCTGAGGACGTCGCTCTGCTTTCCTGTTCCGCTGAGGACATTGCTCTGCTTTCCTGTTCCGCTGAGGACATCGCTCTGCTTTCCTGTTGCGCTGAGAATGTCGCTCTGCTTTTCTGTTCTGCTGAGGACGTTGCTTTGCAATTCTGGTCTGTTGATGATGTTGGTTTGCTTTTCTGTTCTGCTGAGGACATCGCTCTGCTTTCCTGTTCCTCTGAGGATGTCACTCTGCTTTTCTGTTCTGCTGAGGACGTTGCTCTGCTTTTCTGTTCCACTGAGGACACTGCGCAGTCTCCTGGTTCAGTTGGGGACATTTTGCCCAGGGGGCCAGGAACGCCAATGGAGAGGAGTGTTTTGTGGTGCTCCGGGAGGAGCGCCCTTGGGGTAGGGGGGTTATGTCACGATCTCCCCTTCTGGCAGCGTGCTTGGAGAGATGAGGGGGAACACGCATGCACGAGCTACGTGCACAAACACATGCTCTTCGGATGTTGACAACTGTGACATTGTTTACTGTGGACACGTGCGTTTGTTTTGTTTCTGTTCTGTGTCCTCCCTGGTTTGTCACTGGTTGTTGTTCGGGGGTGTGGCTTTATTGTTTTCAGCTGCCAGTGCTTAGCGCTGATTATGTTCGGAATATATATATATATATATATCTCGCGTCCCTGTACACCTCATGGAGTATTATAGTAGATATAGTATAGTTAGATACGTTGTTATTGTTATGGTCCTTGATAGATTTAGTTAGCTTAAACTATAGATTAGTTAATTTAGTCCATGCTGGTTTTTCCGCTCCCAGTCCATAGTATTAGTTCATGTTTCTTGTTTTGTGTTTTGACCCTGTTTTCTGTGACCGCGACTTTGATTCCTGCTTTGCCCCATTTATGCCCCATTTATGCCCGACCTTTTGCTTGTCTTGACAACGTTTTTTTGATTACGATTTGGATTTGTCTGCCTGCCCTTAAATAAATACCTGTTTACCTGCACCTGCTTCCGTACTCTACTATCTTACGTCTCGCGACATGACAGAATACTCCGCTGAAACATGGAAGCAGCAGGAGAACGAGGAGAGCATCATGGCAGTCAATATACAGATTACTGGCCATGATTCTTATCCGTGCAGTTTCCCCAGAGGTCTGCTGCCAAACTCTCACCTGAGACGTATGGGTTAGAGAGCTACCCGATGATGTTCCTGTGCCACTGCCGAGTCTACTTCTGTAGCCTGGCGTATCCCAAGCCTGACAAGAAACAGTGGCTTGGGTTCTGAGTGTTTTGCGGCCTGGCTTGTGACTGGTTCCACCATTCTCAATGATGTCACTCAGCTTGCGGAACTTTTTCTGGAGGAGTTTATGCAGCCAGGGCAGTTACACGGCCTGGATTTACTAGGGTGGAACGTCAATGGGATGACCCAGGCTGACCCGTCATTTCTCCTCTATTACAAGTGGATGGATGTGGCAGAATCCGCAGCTTCGCTTCAGGTTCCGGCCAACGTGGTGGAGGTGGCACTGACCTGTACGGCTGAGGGCTGATGGAAAGAGGCTCTGCTGCAGTGTCCTACATGCATGAAACTAGGTATCCCGGAATCATTTTTCTGATCTCTGATCTTGATGCTTCAAGAGCAGCTGGTGTAAACACAGATGGCTACATAAGAAAGCACCTGCAGAGCTCCAGCCCGAGGTCAATGCGGCGACCTCAGAGCTCCAGCTTGAGACCCACGAGGAGGTCTCACCGGCAGAGCTCCTGCTAGAGGCCAACGTGGTGACCTCACCTCTCAACTGTGTGGATCTCGTGTGGTGGAACAATAAACTTGGACCCTTTTGCTTTTCCTCACTCACTGGTTCTTTGTGTATTTCTTTCTTCTTCATTGGGCTATTTGATGTAAATACCTAATTCTATGAAAAGTTCTGATAGTGTTTGATTAACTGATAAAAATTGGAACAACAGTCCCAAACCACATACTTGCCTACTATAGGCCTGTAGTAAGAGAAATACATGTATCTCGGCTACTATATAGACAGTAGGTACGCGGTTTGGGACGCAGCCCACGGATTTAAGCAGTTGTCTATTTGCACGTACAGCATGATAAATAATTAACCGCACTTGAAGAGTTCGTAAAATAAATAAATAAATAAAAAGACCCAAAACTGTATAAGGTTCCATAACGAAGACCTTTCACACGAGAAGATAAACAGGTCCCATTGGGACCTAAGAGGGCATTGATAATGCCCACTCTGTAAACAACAATTTGTCTTTTCTCGAATCTCCTCTCTCAAGTATTCCTTTTATTAAAGAATAAAAGTTGCTACAGTAAAAAAAATATTCTGAATTAAACAGAGATCAATTCTCTATTTAAAAATAACTAGCTTTAATTTTTTGCTTGCACTTAACAATATAGGTACCGAGCCTGGCTGTCCCGTCTAGGTGAATGATCTTCACCCAAGGTTTGGCAACACATGTATATATATATATATATTGTTGAACACAGCTAGAACCTTCGCGTTTTGGCCGTTTTGCTATATGAGGCCCAAGGGGAATTTTTGTGGTTAGACGGTACATTTGCAGAACAATAATAAGTTTATGCTCACTTGGCATGTGTGCATTCACCTTGCAGTTAACTTTCGAAAATCAGCCATGCTTTGCTCTACAACGGTCTCGGGAACTGAGACTTCCCATTTCTTGTTCGAGCTGTAAATGTCAACGTAGTTCTTGTTTTTCATGTTCTCTCTAATTCTTCATTTTAAATTATGTTCTTCAATAAACAAAAATTTTCTCCCTTCATTAGTATTACATAAAGAAGGTGGCTTTGGTTCAGGTGGTAGAGCGGGTTGTCCACTATCGTAGGGTTGGAGGTTTGATTTCCGGCCCACGTGACTCCACATGCCGAAGTGTCCTTGGGCAAGACACTGAACCCCAAGTTGCTCCTGATGGCAAGTTAGCACCTTGCATGGTAGCTCTGCTACCACTGGTGTGTGTGTGAATGGGTGAATGAGACACAGTGTAAAGTGCTCTGGATAAAAGCGTTATATAAGTGCGCCATTTACCATTTACATAAAGAAGTTGATCCCAATGATAGCTTCACTTCCCCTCCATGCTTTTTTAATTTGATCAGTTACCTAATCAGTCTCTCTCTGAAGTTTTCCTCTCTTCATCATCCACATTTGAATGCTGTGCAGGTGAAGTCCAAGGATCTCTTCACCGGTGCGGACTCTTGTCCCGTCCTGTTTTCCAGTGTCTTCTGGGCTTTTTGCATCCTTGCTTTTCCTGCTGCTCTGCGCTGGCATCTCCTTTCCTTTTTCTTTTGTCTTGGTATGAGCGTGAATGGGTTTGTGCTGGTGTTTGGTGAAGACGTGAATGTTACACTTTCACAAAAACTTAGCATTCACTATTTACTTACAGTGCATAACAATGGCATCATTCTGCTTGGGAACATTTTCAGTTTACAACTTCCAATGGTTGGTATGGTATGGTGTTTTCAAAGATTTTTTTTTTAACGTATCACAATTTTTGCCATGTCTTTGCTTTCATTCATTTGTTTTATCATTATATTTAATATCTTAATTTCATATAACTTTATTCAGAAGGTGAGATGCTTGGTGTGTGACAAGGAGCGTGTGTATGGAAACAATACTTCGTTGATGCTGAGGCATTTCAGAGCTTTTCATGAGAATGCACAGCCCAAGAACAATCCTACACGCATGCAAGGTAGTAGGACTGTTTCTTCCCTAACAAGTTTATTCATGATTTTGGATTATTCACATTTTAGTCCCACACTTTACAAGAATGGATCGTTTTGTCCATGTCAAAATTAATGATTTTCATTCATTTTGTAATATTTTCCCTGGAATTCCTTATCCCAGTGTTCTGTGTTCTGCCCGCTACTCTTATCATAAAACTGATAGA
Source organism: Ictalurus punctatus (assembly GCF_001660625.3). NCBI lineage: Eukaryota > Metazoa > Chordata > Actinopteri > Siluriformes > Ictaluridae > Ictalurus > Ictalurus punctatus. The sequence goes on along the minus strand of NC_030429.2, from coordinate 26,801,279 downwards.
GTCTGTAGAATTATTTTCTCTTACCTTTGCCTCTGGGTTCGAGAACCCTTTGAAGTCCTTTTTCTTCTCTGAAGACGTATGATAACAAAAGGAGTCGTACTCTTTACAGTGAAATATACGAATCGTCCTTGGTATAGGCTTCGGTTTATTAAAGTAAAGAACAAAAGGATTACAATTACTTTTAACTCAAAATATAAAGAAAAATAAAATAAAGAAAATCCTAAGACCACGCAGGATCTGAATAGTGGTTTCCTTTTTCAAGAAATTAAAACGACAAGACCTTCACCTGAGGAGTGGCAAATTAATGCTGGCTTACTCCAAGTATTTATACCTTCATCTATTGTGGTTTCAGGCGCTAGGGTTTAAGCTTGATGCTCAAAATATCATGCGGTCTTGGTGCGCCAGCTCGCTTTTTTAAGAGAAAAACAAAAGTGTAGCAGTTATTTCTAAGAAAAGTATACGACGCTAGCTCGCTTTCTTAAGAGAAAAACAAGATGAGGTTTGATGCACTGGCTCGGTTTCTTAGAAATGAAATAGAATGTAACAGCGTTGTCAGCAGAAAACATAAAGGTCAACAGAGTGCTAACTTGCTTGCTTAGAGATAAAATAGAATTCACAAATATTCTATTTTGTTTTTCTCTTAAGAAAGCGTATGGCGCTTTCTTAAGAGAAAAACAAGTATATAGCAGGTATTTCTCAGAAAACCGTACAGCATAAAGTTCAACATATTGGTAAAGAATGCTAACTTGTTTTCTTAAGAGAAAAACAGGAAGCTGTGTGGTTTGAGAAACAGAATGCATGTTCTTTTATGGTTCACTGACATGCTTCAATTTTATATCAGTGCTTTTGATCAATCTTTCCAATGTATCCACCCGTGTGGTAAAAGTAGAGGGTCTAGGCCTCTCAAGACAGACATGTGCTTCTTGTTTCATTTTCTCAGTGTATTTTTGTCCATATCTCTGATTTAGCCGCCTAATGCTCTCTGCACATCTAAATTTAGCTCGGTCTTTTAACATTGTAGCTTCAGCCCCCTTTTTATTCAAGACACTCCTTATACTATCACATTTCTTCATTAATCGATTACTTTCCAATATTAGTTCCTCAGTTCTCTTCACATCAAGCATGTCAAGCTGTAAACCTCGCAGGTCCCGTTGGAGGACGTCAGGATCAACCTTCCTAGCTGAAGATTTTCTAGTCCGTTTTTCTCCATATCGCTGGATACCCTGGGGCAGGCTTGTTCCCTTTTTACTTCTTGGACCTCTTTTTATCCTGACGCAATTGTATTTCCCCAGGCTATCAAGGTTGGGGTTCTTTACATAGTTTAATCATAAAACATATTTCACGGCAATTATAATATATGAATTTAGCATATTATATCAGCTTGTATTTACATTAAGCAAGAAATAACGGCAGGGTTGAGACTACAAATTCCGGAGATCCAGGTCTCCTAGAACAATTTACATTTTTAAATATCCAGTCATACAAGTAATATGAAGAATACAAATAATTTCAGGCAAAATACTTGCCATATGCAACTCTGTTGCATGTTATGTGTACATTATTCTTCTATTACATCATAGTGAATTATATTAGATCATACTGTCATTTATTACCACACTTTAATGGATACAAGAATAGCTGGTGTGTGGTGGGCGTTCTGGAGCACTATAGCTGCCGTCGCATCATTCAGGTGGATGCTATACACTAGTGGTGGTTGATGAGATCCCCCCCCCCCCCCCCCCCCAAAAAAAGTAAAATGTTCAGTTTCTAGAAATAGAAGCGCTATATGAATGTAAGGAATTATTATTATTATTATTCATTTATCAGAGGGAGAAATTCAACACACACACACACACACACACACACACACACACACACACACACACAAGGCTTTTATTTGTGCACATGACATGGAAACTATCTCTGGAGTGTCTGGTGGCTGCTTCATCTGACGGAGCTTCTTCCACGGGCTTGGTTTTTGCTGTTTTATTTTTTCACTAACCACCAGATGGCGCTGTCGGGGGGGGGGCTCAGTGCTTTATGAGGCTTCATTTCCCCATCCGTGCCTTTGAGCCGTTAGTTAAAGTGTTAAAAAGTACTTTCTGGAGATTAAACTGACGAGGACGATAGTACGCACTGTTTGACCAGCGGCTATTAACGAGATGCGGTAGGGAAAAAAACGCGGGTTAAATTTAAATTGAACCGACTCAGCCAATGGATCGGCACAGTGTGTGTTAGAGCGCCCACTGGTGGAGGTGGGTGAACGTCACATGAGCTTCACGTATGAAATACTCACTGTATAAAAAATTTATATTTATATATACTGCATTTCAGACACTTCACATGTATTAATATTTAAATAATTAATTTATTTTTCTCGTTTATATATATAAAACATATATATACACTTATATATACATATATATACTTATATATAACATATATATGGGTTCATTCTTACATACATCTTGTGAAGGAAGTGAAGGAGTCTATCCTGAGAGTACTGAATATGAGGCAGGAATAGACCGTGGAGACCAGTCCATCACAGGACACCATGCATACACACATTTACACACACTGTTTCACACGTGCAGTTATTTCCCAGAGCCGGTCTACTTACTGGCATGGTTTTACACACTGGAAGGAAACTGAGGAAACTGGAGAACCCGGTAGGAACCTATATAGACACGGGGAAACACGTGAGAAACACCATACAGACAGTAAGCTGAGGTCAGTACTGAACCTGGAGCTGTGGCGTGACAATGCTATCTCTGTGATGCTCTAGGACTGTATAATATTTGTAATAAAATTTCCAGCTACCACTTGTATAAGTGTATAATCCATTTTAAAAACTGTACAAACTATCTGTACACTCTTATGAAGCAGCTGATCAACTCGTTCTCTACAACATTTGAAATAATACTTATCTATCTCATAACTACATTTCGTAAGCATTACATGGCATGCTGTTATAGAAAAATAATCAAAATCATTGATGCAGGCCCAACATGAATCTTAATGCATCTTAATTAGTGACATTTATTTCATGGACCCATTTTTATGGGTAAAATTAACAATATCATTAGAAGTAAGCTGTAAGCATATTAGATGAGTGTTCAGTCAGCTTATCATTCAAACTATGGGTATGTTTTCTTTACAAAAGTGTGCACTGAGTTAAATAAAACATCTGACAACTCAAAAATTATGATACAATTGCATCTTGTGCACACTATTTCTTGACCTCAATTTAGTATCTCATGGCTTTGTTATGTTGTGTCTCTTGCTTTTACACTATATGGCCAAAGGTTTGTGGACACCTGACCATCACAAACACACGTTCTTGTTGAACATCCCATTCCAGAATTATTCCCCCTTTGCCTTTATAATAACCTCCTCCACTCTTCTGGGAAGGCTTTCCACTAGATTTTGGGGTGTGGCTTTTGGGATTTGTGTTCATTCAGCTACAAGAGCGTTAGTGAGGTTGAAGTCGGGTGCTGATGATGGGATATCGAGGAAGCTTCAGTTCCAGTTCATCCCAAAGGTGTTCAGAGGGGTTGCGGTCAGGGCTCTGTACAGGACACTCGAGTTCTTCTACCTTCTTCCAGCCTTCACACATCATAGACCTCATGGAGCTCGCGTTGTGCACAGGAGCATTGTCTTGTTGGAACAGGTTTGGGCCTCTTAATTCCAGTGACCAGACATTATAATGCTTGAGTGTACAGAGATATTCTACACAATTGTGTGCTTCAGACTTTGCGGTAACAATTTGGAGAAGAACCACATACTGTATGGGTATGATGGTCAGGCGTCCACATACATTTGGGGTACGTTATAGTGTGCGCTATAGCAGCTATAAACACCAAAAGAAATCACAGCCTGTCGTGTTACATGTACTGAAGATGTCAGAAAACTGTGTTGTAAAATTAATCAACACCTCCTGACCAATTGCAATCCATGATTTAAAAGCACTGTGGTATAAAATGTATTAACAGAGTCCAAATGAAGTGAATTTGATGAAGTACGAGTTAATAATCAGTATATTATCTAATGATTATTAGATATAAACTGGACCATCAGAATAAATTTAAAAATGTACAAGTTGATAGTCTCTAAAGTGTGTACAGATGAGCTAGTAAACTTTAACAACCATCGTCTGTAGACATGTATGGAAGCCCTAAGAAGACATGCGTTATAATAAATTGTTTCTCATGATCTTGAAATAACAAAAAGCTGTTTTCTCATGACGCAATTTTATCACGAGAAAATCTCGCACCTTGCGAATGGGACTGGTGTTGCACGCACATTGGCATCTTCATCATCGCCGTCATAAATGCAGTAATTACTGTAAATACTATAGACCTGACAGCTTCTTGAGTGTCAGACACTAGTCGTCAGTCACTCACAGACAGTGCCGTTTCAGCTTGAGTGAGTCCCAGGTCAAAGTAAAAACAATTTTTTTTCATCCATGATGATGCGGATGTCGTGGAATCTCCTTCAGCAAAAATAAAAACTTCTGAGACTTGAGGTTTTTGATGTCAAAAACACATTAGACTTTTATCACAATAGTAACAAGAGCTGAGCCGGCCTGCAAAGCCACTCCCGAGTCCATCTTAACACACTGTGTTATACCCCTCCAAATCAAAGACTCTCTACAACCCATCCATCTGTTTTGATAAGAGTATGAAGGAGGACTTTTTGCAAAGTAACTCCCACACATATCCCTGAATCATTGGTGTATCCTCTCTAATACAGTTGGCCTTATCAGTACGTGCATATCCTGAATTTTTCTAACTTCCCACTCATAAATCTTGGCAATAATAGTGGATACACGCTGATACACGACAGATAACAGCTTAACGAGCTGGGAAGAAATGAGGAATGTGTACTCAGTGGTTCCTCACAAGCTGGAGTTACACCAGCGTGTCCTGGTTTCTTTGATTAATATACATGAAAACTCTCTTATATCTTATATACATTGATTATTGATTGGGATTATACTTTGATTAAAATATTCCATATATTGTCATGACACAATGCTGGTTTAACATTATGTCACTTTCTTCATGATTGAAATACATTTTGAGGTCATTATTAGGCCTAAACTTTTCTTATCACTGATTATTATTTATTAACTTCTGATTGGACATGATGGATTACAAAATAATCATATTGAAATCACAATCTGATCAAAGAAATACTTGCATACTTGTTACGTCGAGTACACAAGAAAGAAAATAATAATAGGAGTGCACGTGGTTAGCATGTTCGCCTCACACCTCCATGGTTGGGGGTTCGATTCGAACCGTGGCCCTGTGTGTGCAGAGTTTGCATGGTCTCCCCGTGCTGTGGGGGTTTCCTCCGGTTTCCTCCCCAGTCCAAAGACATGCACGGTAGGCTGATTGGCGTGTCTAAAGTGTCCGTAGTGTATGAATGGGTGTGTGAATGTGTATGTGATTGTGCCCTGCAATGGATTGGCACCCTGTCCAGGGTGTACCCCGCCTTGTACCCCATGCTCCCTGGGATAGGCTCCAGGTTCAACAACAACAACAACAACAACAACAACAACAACAATAATAATAATAATAATAATAATAACAATAACAATAATGCATGGCCTCTTAGAGCTTCTGCAGACACGTTGTTGAGACTTTGCGGTTAATGGCCGTTATTTTCCGTTACATTCCGCTCAGTAACGGGATTCTTAAAAATAGATATTATAATATTTTAAACTAAAATTATAACCTGACTTGATGAAAGAAATATACTGTAATATCAAACCATTAAAATATCTGAAGACGAAAAGTTGATTTTTAATTTTTTTATTTCAATTTATTTTTTAAAACGGAATTTCTCATACCGCGTGCGCGATTTTTTCCCCGGAAGTGACGTAATTCTGAAACCGGAACAAACAAATGCGGATGCAAATGAGGTTGTTAGAAAGCGAAGCGGTGTCGGTGCGGCTTTAGTTGACAGAAATGAAATAAAAGCAGGGGAAGTGAAGGCTTGCAGGAGGAACAGGGTTTATTTGAGATGTTTAATCCAGCTGAAGGGCAGAAAGCCAACACTCTGCGTTAGATATTTTTAAAATTATCTTTAGATATTTTTTTTAAAATTGATTTAGAATTATTATAGAAGTAAATCGGTTTTAATTTTATTTACTAAGCATGAAGAGGCTGGGTTTAGGAGGCCAGTGTTCTGGGAGCTCAGGGTTAGTGTGGTTATTATTGTGCTGTGTGTGTGTGCTGGGATATAAACCTGTCATTATTATTCATGGACTGTTCGACACTCCTGCTGATTTCATCAAACTCAGACTATACATCAACCAGGTGAAACTTTACTTTTCACTTTCCCTTCAAACGTTTTCTTTCCATGCGCTCCATTAATTCCACTCGATATTAGAGCTGGATCGATATTACAGACCCACGGTATGATAATCAACCAAAATAGATCACGGTTTTTGGTATATCATAACAACCTCGATGTTTTTACTTGAACCCTTCAGCAGTTCGGCAGTTTTTTTACATTTGCATCTCTATAGGGATGATGCAATCGTTTAGGAATCTTCTAATACGGCGATACCTTTCGAGTAAGGAATAAAGCACCGTGTTTCGTGCTCTTATAAGAAAATCATCAACGACTGGGTGTGACGATGCAGACTTACTGTTTCAAACCCACAGCTGGTTATTTTCCTATAACGGCACGTCACTGAGTGTTTTATTCCTCTTATACCTCGGCAATTTGCCAACAAATACAATTTTAACATGTCAGTTCGTGTTCTCGCTTACATTATAGCAGCTATAAACGTTCCTTCTCCAGCCCTCTGTTTTTTTTCGCTCTCTCTTTAAGTGAATAAGACAAAAATAAATGAATAAGCACAGCTAACATCAGGAGGCTTTATATATTATTATTTCTTTCTGCTTTAAAAAATGTCATGTTCTAATCAGAGCACTTTCTCCTGCTGATATGCGGAAAACAGGACGTTGATAAGGGCTTATTATGTTTACACACGTCTGTATGCTGTTGAAATTAGATTAGATTGGACTCTGGGTAAAGTAACACCCTCTGTACCTCTCCTTCTGGCTGTGATAAAGCTGTGATATTCTTGTTTTATTATAACCGTGTAACTTTTTTTAAATCATAATTTACAATGTTATTGACTACATGGGCGTAACCACGCATCCTTTGTTGAGGAAATAATCTGTCCCCCCAATATACAGTAGAAAATATTTTCCATGTTTCCCCCTTTAATGAGCCCTGCCAACGGATCTGTCTTTTCTTCATCTATTGTATTTATTTATGTCTATTCCTTTTTAATAAATTTCTGTTTGTTAAGGAAAGTAAGTGCCCCCCCCCCAAATTGTACACTTGGTCACTCCCATACTCAACACAAGTTGGTTGATGTATTTTAGCAGCTCAGCCTGTAAGAAATGGAGACAGCAGCCAAGTGAAGAAAAGTGCAGCAGAACATACAAGCTTTTATTCAGACAGTCAGTAACTAGATCCCTAAATAGTAGGTGACCTTAGATTAGTATAGAAGGCATCATACCATGGCTTTGTTTGTTCTGAAGAACGTCAATTAACTGTTGATATTTGCACACCCACGTCAGTTCCAGTTTTTGACCATTCACGTTACATTCACTTGCACATCCTCCCTCCGAGTTCGCTGTGAACCCTCACGCTGTGACGGACTGTTATAAATGCGAGTGAAAGTGAGGAAAGTTGCACAGCATTTCCTTCCTTTACACTACATTTGGGCTAAGGACAGCTAAGTGATTTTACAGATATGAGGCTCAGCATAATGCTGAGGTGTGCTAGCTTGGCAACGAGAGATATGGAACTAACGTCTGAGGTGTGGCCATATTGTAGTTCTCCATTCAGAACTAGTTATGGCAGTTTGTCTTTAGAATTAAGAAAAGAAAACTCCAGTACCCTTTACATAGCTAACGTTTCAGGTTATATTTGAGTGAAATATAACTCTATAACACACTACATGAAAGGTAATATTTGAAAAACCAAAATAGGTGCACTTTAAGGTTGAGCTAATGTCCACTTTAACTAATTTATGTACTGTTGGGTAGTTTAATCTACAGCTGAGCAACATATTCTATAAGATATGTTTGAGAGAGCCACACGTTTTCCAGCTCTTCCAGGGGTGTTTTACATTTTTAAAGAATTACGACAGTTTTCTAAACACACAAAGGAACACGTAATCCTTCGTAAATGTAAATGTTTGTCACGAACATTCACCGCATTTGGAGATGCGCAGTTTTCACCGGGCAGGAAGGGTATGAGCTGTCAGACAGATGTAGTGGAGTAAAAAGTACAGTATTTGCCTCAGCGATGTCGTGGAGTATACATTTGCACAAAATGGAAATACTCAAGTAAAGTACAAGTACCTTGAATTTGTACTCTTAGGTACATTCCACCACTGCAGACAGACGGGTTTATGAGCTTGATTTTAAACTGTAATTTCTATGGTTCAAATCAGCACAGAAACATGAGCTGAGTTTTTTATTTAGTTTCTTTACATCACATCTATAATAAATGTGATCATGGGTTTCGCTTACTAATTAACCTGTTCAGGTGTGTGTGTGTGTGTTTGTTGTAAAGATAGTGTCATGGTGTTAAATTGAGGATACGGGTGCCTTTCCTCAAGGACCAAAAAAACAAAACAAAAAACCTATGCAGTGCGAA